>NC_083571.1:28297553-28515053 GCF_027579695.1 Neoarius graeffei | reverse complement strand
CAGGAAGTTGCCAGGAGGTGCATCTGTAACTATGGGTGTGTTTTGTTGAGTGTACGTGTATACTGGAAGGGATACTGTCAGTAAATTTACTGTATAGAACACAAAAAAGATAAAATGTGGAATTTTCCATGATATCTGATGTCCAGATCACCATGGAGTTATGCCTGGACCTTTTTTTTTTTTTTTACATCAGTTTATCATCACTGGTTCACTTGCTTCTAGCCACATGAAAAGGGTACATAAAGTACCAGTCAAAAGTTTGTGCACCCCTACACATCATTCAGATCCAGGTTTTTCTGTATTTTGTCTTTTCTTTCTTCATTGTAGAACAATACTAAGGACAACAAAACTATGAAATAAGTTATGGGACATGTATGGAATCATGTGATCAAAAATATTTCATATTTTAGATTCTTCAGAGTAGATGCTTTGCACATTATGGGAAAAGAAAAATAAGTTCTCTCATTCTTTTTTCCTTTACTTTGAATAATACTGTATTGTCATGAGGTTAATTTGAACATACAACCCTGTTACACAAATTATAGACTCAAGTAAATTATTTAAAAAAAAAACCCCACAATATCAGTAAACCATTAGTCTTTAATATTCCCATTAAAGGAGAACTGAAGGCAATTTTTTTTATTATCAAAATTCTATTTCTCATTTTATTAAATATAGGAATGCATTTTTGATTGCTATTTTGTCGCTGCTATAGTAAGTTATGAGCGTTTGAAATATGCTCTGTAATACATCAGTCCATATGTCAAAGCGATGGCCGTAAACGAGACTCGTTGAGACCTGTGCGAGACATCGTAGGACGGAAGTAAAACGTACAGCGGAAATCAAAGCGACCGACATCTGCCAACGTTGTCAAAAGACGCACGCGTCCTCTTTTGAATGCTGACGTAATCAAACTGGAAGTTTTGTTTGTTTTGAAAGCAATCAGGAAAGTTTGAAAAAAGTAGGCAGTAATCGTCATTTAAACTCGTTTTTGTGCAATATTTCATTTGGAAAACAGTTTTCAAAATGGCGGCAC
This sequence comes from Neoarius graeffei, assembly GCF_027579695.1. Taxonomy (NCBI): domain Eukaryota; kingdom Metazoa; phylum Chordata; class Actinopteri; order Siluriformes; family Ariidae; genus Neoarius; species Neoarius graeffei. The sequence continues at coordinate 28,514,017 of NC_083571.1, read as the reverse complement.
TGACACCTGGCCGACACTTCACGTTTCGAAGTCTTGCACAAGTCTTGAAGATCGTGCAGATAAGCGACGCCTGCCGTAGACCAAACAAACTAAATTCAACATGGCTAAAAACCGAATAGGCCAATAAGTATAATATTTAATTGTAATTAGTTACCAATACGAGTCACAATATAAGGTTACTAAAACCGAAAACGCAATTGAATAACACGTTAACCCCTTCAATGCCCTTGGACGAGTTACGTACGTCATGAAATCTTTTACTGCTGTGCCTTATGATGTATGCCACTCATCATAAACACCTCCTTTTATGTACCTTACATGGCATATTACTTTTATTTCACAGTGGCACATAATGCGAGTTGGTCTAGTGGTTAGCATGTCTGCCTCTTGATCAGGAGATCACGAGTTCTATTCACGGTTGGGTCATACCAAAGACCATCATAAAAATGGTACCCAGTTACTTGGAATGCATGGACCTTTGTTATACACTCTGTTTCCAAGTACTAGTAATTCATGTTTATGGACAGGTTCTCATTGACAAGACCCGTTGTCTTGGGGGTTTTTTTTTAAGTTGTTTTTGATTACTAAAGTTATTTTTACTCTACAACAGTGTTTTTTGTGATTTTTCTATACAAATATTAAAAATATAAAAGTTCTGAACAAGTTAGAGAAAGATTATCAGAATGTCCCAATTCTGACCTATTTTTGTCCTATATGCCCAGCACATTACAATTAATTATGGGTGGCAGCCAAGGGGTTAATTAAGAAATAAAGCAAGTTTAAAAATGACTTCAGTTCTCTTTTAATATCATTCATTATGAAATGCCACTCTATGATAAAAACTCGAACATTACTCATTTGAGTAAAATGGTACCCCAAACATGCACAGCTTCTCATTGGCATGATAATATTATACATACACTCACTGGCCACTTTATTAGGAATACCCATACAGCCACTGTTTTATTTAATCAGCCAATCCCTTGATGCATAAAATCATGCAGATTCAAATCAAGACCTTCAGTTAATGTTCACTTCAGACATCAGAATGGGAAACATTGTGATCTCAAAGTGTGACTTTCACTGTGGCATGGGTGTTGGTTTGAGCCAGATGGACTGGTTTGAGTATTTCAGAAACTGCTGATCTCCTGGGGTTTTCACACACAACAGTCTCTAGAGTTTACACAGAATGGTGCGAAAAACAAAAAACATTGAGTGCGCGACAGTTCTCTGTGTGGAAACAAACGCCTTGTTGATAAGAGAGGTCAGAGGAAAACGGCCAGACTGGTTCAAGCTGCCAGGAAGGACACGGTAACTCATAACTCTTTACAACCGTGGTGAGTAGAAAAGCATCTCAGCATGCAACAGCAGAAGCCCGCATTGGGTTCCACTCCTGCAGCCAAGAACAGGGATCTGAGAATCAAGAACAAGTTCCTATTAAAGTGGCCGGTGAGTATTGAAATGTGCTGTTTTATTCTTGTTGTCACCCGAGGTTTAATGTTTGTTTATAGAAGTTAGTGAACATTATATGATTATTTAGGCCCTGATAAATAAAAACAGAACTGAAGGATGATGTACTCTTTTTTTTTTTTTTTTTCCATGACTGTAGTTCATCTTAGGGAGATTCATATCACAATGCTGCTGAAGTCCAGAATCTGATTGGTCAGAAGGTGTTGACCGAGTCCCCATATAATAATAATAATAATAATAATAATAATAATAATCAGAACAAGCTGCCATTATTATTATCATCATCATCATTTTTGCTCATATCCAGCTGCCGAGATTCCGGTGCAATCCTAAATAAATCAGTGAGCGGGCAGCAGTATTCCTACCTCCAGATGACTTTCTGAGGTAGTCGGCTCAGCGCTCCTGCCAGCTTGTAACTGATGTCATCAGAGAGGTACTTCACCCCTGCGCCGAACGACACCACCACAAACCCGTGCTCGTTCGTGTCATTTACCCAGGCTGCAAATTCCTGAACACACACACACACATATACATACAGCCTGAAGTAGTAAAAGCTCATGAGGTTTTTACATAAATTTGAATTCTGTTTGTGCGTCAGAGAAAGCGAAAGCACAGAAAACCTGAATGTTTAATCATTTGTTGGACATTTCCTTTCTGTCCCCAGTGTGTCGGTGATCTTAGAACTGTACATTGTGCCTGATATAATGACCTTGACGTCATGCCAGCATTCAAGCTCCTCTTCACGTCCCACAAAAAGACAAGGGAACAATAGATAAAGCGTTGAACTGACCTTCTAAATGAATTTAACCTTATATGCTTCACTCTCTGCATCAAACTAAAATTAAAGGCATTCTCCTGTTTTTGGAAGTCAACTTAAATCTTCAAAAATCTTTCAGTCTTCTAATACTCTCACTTTTGAATACAGTACCATGATGTGCTTGTGAATGACATTCAGCCTGGAGTTTCTCTCGGCTAAGACGTGTACACTGCAAAAAACGATATCTTAGCAAGTGAAAATATCTTGAAAATAGTTTAAACGATCTCACATTTCCTATTAGAAGAAGAATACAAGACACCAATTCTGAGATTATTAAACCTAGTTCTAGATTGCAACCAATTTATCCTACGATGTCTTATCAAGTAAAGTGTCAGCTAAACTAAGTCAAACTGGTTCAAATTAGCATTGAATTTGAATTCCTTGAAATGAACACGTCAGGGAAAACATATATTGGATAACACGCACTATTATCTAATGAGGGTCTGTGTCAGCACTTTGGCATTTACGGATTAATTAGTGCAATCCATGAGTACTACAAGAAAAACAGACAAGTTTGTATTGTTTTCTCAAATATTAGCCCACTGTTCGGATATTAGCAAGGATCTGCTGCAGAACGCAGTTTGTTCATAGCATGTGATTGGACGATTGTGTTAGTATGGTAGCGTATCCTAAGAATCAGAAGGGGTTTTGTGTCAGTTGCGAGTCCAGCTGCACCAGAGTGGCCCGAGTCGGCCTGGCACTGACAATCCGTCCCTTACACTGGTCCCACTGTGCTCCACACACGTTCCACAATGGGTACATTTAACCGTACGACCCATGTCCACACATACACGCACGCACACACTCATCACATACTGGCCCAGAAGGCACACAATGAGCTCCTTTCGGTGATTGGTATTCCAAAATTGCAAGTCTAGGCTAAAGAACCCCCCACTCCTCTTCTGTGCGCTGATCCTCGCAACTGCTCGCATTTATAATGCCGGCCTTTGTGATCCCACAGACTGTGTTTGAAGTAGGAGCTGAAAAAGAAGAAGTTTGCAAGTAGGAAAAACATGAATGCATGTAGACTCTACAGCCGTTAGGGCCAGGCAATATGATAAAAATATCAATATTGTGATAAATTACATCACAATACACTTTTATAGCAAAGTGATAAATGTATGGGGGAAAAACTCTGGCTTTAGATCAGCAAGTTTTTAAACAATGATCCCCTGATGTGGTCTTATTTATCAATATTATCAGTTACGCATTAGAAGGAAACAGTTGTCACTATTCGGTCATGTTAGCTGTTGGCGCCTACAAATTCAGGTTAATCTCTCCTACTAGCAATTCTTCATCTCAATTCACACCATATACATTTTTAAATATTTTAAGTATTCAAGCATCTTAAGTCATCGGATTTGTCCGCATTTCAAATGATGTTTACACAGAGTGGTCCAGCCAGTATTTTTTTTTTTAAATCATACACCGATATACTCTTAAAGTAAATTATCAAAATGAATTATCACCAGATGTTTGAAAAAGAAAAACATTAAAATGGCACCTTGTCCAGTTGGTCCTTGGGTGGTGTGATGCAGCTGCCACTTCCTCACAACTGATCCAACAGTGACTGATAGGAAGAATCTATGTTCACTATCATTTATTTCCCAGATCTGATCATTTCCAGGGTGGCTGAATACTTTTGCTAGCCACTGTACATGAATTTGTCAGAGACTGTAGGTTGGTTGGTTGGTTGACATTTCAGGGTTGAGTCTTCCTCTGATAAGGTTTGACACATTTTGCTTTTTCCAAATTACAAAACAGTTACTGTAGAAAGCAACCCACACCCCAAAGTCTGACGTTCTTCACTGACCTCCATAAATGTCATAGAGCACAGATGACAAAACACTTACTAGGACACTAAGAAGACTCTGAATCATAGACCCCATATTTGAGTCACAACATTATACTACCTTTTCACAGTCTCAAATTTATTATTCCAACATTTTGAATGATATTTTGCCCACCCTTGAAAGTCATCCTGAAAGTGAGGAAGGTCCAACTCTAAGGTTTTTTCACCATTATCTTTTGACTACGGAGACTTTTGAAGCCCCTATTTTGTCCCTTGAGTTAAAAAGCTCCACCCTTGTACACCAGCCAGACCTACAAGCATTATTACAAAAGACTTTGCCAAAAATTGAGAAATTAAGAGCTCTAATAGCTTCTCATGGTCATACTCTGAAGCACCAATCACAAATGTCCACTTTGGGAGATGCCCATCTGGCAACTAGTTCAGTATGGGAGACTATTAACCTGCTTCACCTCAACCATCTGGCAACTAGTCTACTACAAAGGACAGTTAATCTGCCACAATTCAACCATCCAGCAATTAGTCCAATGTGAGGGAATGGTAACCTGCCACAAGGACTTGTAACCTGACAACTCAATAATCCATCACTAATACTTCCCTCACAACCTGACACACCAGGATTCAGTACTCCAGTACCTAACCATCTGGCAACTAGTCTAGTAAGACGAACCGTTTACCTGCCACACCTATCTGGCAACTAGTCCAGTAAGAGGGACCGTTTACCTGCCGTACCTCAATCATCTGGCAACTAGTCCAGTAAGAGGGACCGTTTACCTGCCACACCTGGTAACTAGTCCAGTATGAAGGGATGGTAATTTTCCACAGGTACTTTTAACCTGCCACACCACAATAATCCGTCACTAATACTTCCTTCACAACAAATACACAAGTTTTAACCTGACACACCATTACCCAACCATCTGGCAAATAATCCAACATTAGGGACCGCTAATGCACCACTCCTCAACCATCTGGCAACTAGTCCAGTATAAGGGACAGTTAACCAGCCACACCTCCATCATTAGGCAAGCAGTCCAGTATGCAACAATCTGGCAACTAGTCCAGTATATGCGCATGGTAATTTTCCACAGGAACTTTTAACCTGCCACACCTCAATAATCTATCACTCATACTTCCCTCACAACTTCTTCTTTAGTACCACAACAGGTCACACAGATTTTGCCAAACTGGCCCTCACTGTGTCCTTTCTAACAATTTTAATTGTTCCACAGTATGTCCGAGGACTATGGCCTCAACTTCTGAACAACTGCTGCAAAGATTGTGTGTCTGATATTGGTGTTCCTAGCACCTGTGAATGGGATCACAAGCTTTAACTGGTGCACCAAGATAACAACCCAACCTTGGATAAGATTATCTGATTTTAAATGATCCCTCATGATTATCAACAATGATAAAGCTCAACAATGCCCAGTCCTCACTAAACTCAATACACCTTCACTCAGAAACTAAAATATTCACACAGCCTCCAGAGCCTGTGAATATCTACTGTTCCCATCTCACACCAGCAGTTCTCCAACACAGGGAACGAGAAGGCCTGTATTGTAGTAGAGACTTGTATCACAAAAGTTCCTGCCCAAGTAAACCTGAATGATCACCTGAGAGACTGAGGCATGGATTTTAAACTTGACTTGACCATTTAGACCATATAATCCTGAGGAACTAGGAAGCTTCATTTTGGTGAGTTTATTGACTTTATACATGTGGACATTTCATGACAACTCTTCCAGTAGTGTGTACTGGAACTGGGATATGGCAGGGAACAAAAATGGGTACAGGTGTTGCATACATACATGCAACACCTATACCCCTTTTTGTTCCTTGTAGAATCCTAGTTTTACTCTCAAGTTGGCAGGAGATGAAGATTGCAAAGAACTAAATCACAAAAATGCATAATTCATTTTCTGTATTCATGTCTGGCAGCCTTTACCATATAAGTGAACTGACCAGGCAAATTGATCTGACCTCTGCTGGTTTGTTATAACCCAATGTGCGAATTAAATTTGTCTTGTTCTTGTGTTCATTCTAAAGGAACCCTGTTAACCTCATTGGAGTTGCATATTTGTTTATATTTTGGGGATATCAAACAAAGAACTGGAAGCAGGAGAGATTAGTCAAGAGTTTCTGTGAGATTGGGCAAGTATGGCTGGAGTATCTGTGGAAGTGAGTGTGGGTTTTAAATACAACCATCCCTACAAATTCTGACACTCCAAGTGGTTCTTCAGGTCCTTTAAGGCCCTGGCAATATATTATTCTACTCACCGCCTTCAAGTGAAACAAGAACTAATGCATCATACAATCTAAATCACCAGGTTTCCCCAGGATAAAGCATTGCCTTATTGTACAAAGATCCTCCTTATTTGCAATAATGCCCCAAGGTAGACACCTTACTGGGTTCACACCCTATTTAGGGCCCCTTACCTGTGGCAGAGGGCTCGGTGGCTTGGTGAGAATACCGCCAACGTAGACGACATGTGGCAATGTGGGCCGAGGGAACTCTAGAGCCAAGTCGGTACACAGCATCCACAGACGACTACCCTGCACCAGCTCATGCATGGAGGCTGGTGGCTGCACAGCATGCCGCCACATGATGCGGTCGTACTTGGGCAGTACAAGCAGGTGCACGCCTATGCGTGAAGCCAAATATACAACAGTGTTGGTCACACGCTGTACCAGCGTCATGCGGTCCGTTAGCAGGGAGTTGAACTCTGGCACATAGGCGAGCGGTGCTGGTGCGCCCACCTCCGCAGGATACCACAGGCCTGTGCTAAAGACGGCATAGGGCACGCCCAGGATGTGTGCCAGCACAAAGCCACACATTTCATTAGGGTCAACAAGTAACAGGTCAAAGTGCTCCTCCTGCAGCTGTGCCATCACCAAACTACTGCCCACCACACTGTCACAGTTCTGCGCATAGTGCTCCAGGATGTCAAAGAGCTCCAGCGGTGTTGGGCGTCCCGAGAAGATGTTGTGAACCTTGGCCTGCAGGAAGTCATCTGCTGCTGATGAGCTGTTGAATATACCTGGATAGCGTTGCAGGCGGTAGTGCTCCGAAGGTGCCACGTCTCGCCCCTCTGACACCAGCAGCACCGTCTCATGACCTTCAGCGTGCAGTGCCGATGCCAGTGTCTTAAAGATGTACAGGTGGCTCTCAAACATTATTGGCGGGACCACAATGATCTTAGCAGCCCATGAGAGACTCACCCATGGTGACAGGTACCACAGTATTGAGGCGAGGAACCCAAAGGAGATTTTCATGACTGTGGGGAGATGGATGAAATGTTGATTAATGATTCATTTCTCAAGCATCTCCATAGACATAGGAAAAACCTGAACAGGAAATGCATAATGACTACATAAAAATAATAATACTTAATATAGAAATAACAGGCATCATATACTACTAGATAAAAGTACTTTAAAAAAAAAAAAGACAATGCTCACAATAGGGTGGTGTGAAATAGAGGTACTGTTGATTACTTCCATACACCTTCTTAAAGTATTTTATTCCTCATATACCACAACATTTTTTTAATTAAAGAATGACATGTCGGACTTTAGTTCAGTTTATAATCAGGTTTAATGCTGTGGAATGTCTGTAAAACAAATTAGCTCTTATAGTAGCTATGAGCAGCCGTCCCCTCACAAGTCTCTTTTTTTCCTTTCTCTTCAAAAGTAATAAATGCAAAACCCTTTTTTGTGAAGACCCTCCTGTATCAGAAAACAGAGTTACAGCTGTAACTCTGACTGCTACAAAGCGCTGACATTGGAGACAAATTCCAAAAAATGCTAAATAAATGTCTACTTACAGTAAACCTTTTTATTATCTCCGCCAACTTTGTTGGCGTTTTTGCCTCCGTTTGCTGGTTTTCAACGTAACTCAAAAAATAGTGAACAGATTTGGATAAAATTTAGTGGAAAGGTGAGCCATGGGCCAAGGAACAACTGTTTAGATTTTGATACAAATCCGGATATGTACGTGGCTCCAGGATCCGAATATGTATCCGGATCAAAGATTTATTATTTTTTGGCCTGTTCCCAACATAACTCAAAAAGTGGTGAACGGCAGAGGTCTCAAAAGTAGCCAGTCGGCGGTGGCAAATCGCCGTCTATAGTATGATTTGCCGCCGTCTATTTTTCACTGAGTAACAAAAAATTGTTTAGATATCAGTACAAAACTGAGCAGCATGCGATGTGAAACTAAGTTTTATTCAACTAAATAATGGGCAAATACTAATACGTCCATAGGAAACAGAGGCAGCCATTATGCTGCCGTGTGCTGTAACTAAGATATAATCTGAGTGTCAACACCTTATCAGCCAATGTTTTGTGTACTGTGATTGAGCTGCACTACCACCTGGCTAGAAATGGCGACTAAGAAGCGGCGCGGCACGTTAGATGCCTGGTTTTCAAAAAGGCCTTGAACCATGGGTAAGTCTGTAATTTTAGCCACCACTATGATTACAGAGTGAAATATGTCTGTGTATGGGTCCATGTATAAATGCTGGTTGGTTAAATATTAAATTATAAATATCAAATCACTATCCCATTATTGTATACAGCCTGTTTTGGGTCAAACCTGCCCACTCGGCATGCTTGGCGCATTGACATTGTTTATATTTTGACTTGCGATGGAACGCAATGCATCCTTGTAGGGGAATCACATAATGAGACTTGACATCGGTCATGCAGTTAATGTTAACGGTAATCATTAAAATTATAAACATATACACAAGTTTATACGTATTTGTTTTTGTACAGTTGCTGTTGCAAGAACTGTCACTCGTTGTCAGATGAATATAGATTCACTTATCATAAACTCAGTGCAATGCCAAATAAAAATACTGTGATAAATTAATTCATATATTTTTTCAAAATATCTGAAAAATCTTTTGAACTCTGAACCTCCTTAATATAGAGGGAATATCGCATGCTTTATATCAATCAATCAATCAATCAATCAATCACACACAAACACAGTGTTCGAAATACCTGGTTGCCCAGTTGCACTGCGCAACCACATTTTGTTCCGCGCAACCCATTTACAATTTTGTGGCAAAGACGCTTGCGGTACAGGCGGCGAATCACCCCCGGACATTCATTGACGGAGAAAATTTACGAACCCCAAGCCTCGTTACGATGTCATGACGGTTCAAGTTTTCTGGAACTTTCTCAGAGTTCTGTGAACATGGCAAGTCAAAGCATTTTGTTCAAGTATTTTTCCAAGTCAGCTCGTCGACGAGACAACAGTGAGACTGCCGCTACAAGTGAAATTCCAGAAGAGCAAGGACAAGGAATGTCCGAGACCGAAACAGAAGTACAGCAAGAGGAAATGGCTAGTGAGCAGACGACGGCAGGGAAGCCTTCAAAACGTATCCGTAGATACGTATTTCAAGAGTCATGGCGAGCAGGATGCCCATGGCTACATCACGACACAGGAGAAGAGACTGAAAAGATGCTTTGTGACTGGCACATAGAATTCAACAAGTCAGGAGGCAGAAACGTGTTTGTTAGTGGCTGTAAAATGATGAAGATAACAAGCATCACTGTACGTGAGGGCTCGGCGATGTACAAAGCGGCGGAAGAAAAAAAAAAGAGGATCTGATCACTGCCCCATCAGGTTTGTAACTCTCGGTTATTTTCTTCAAATTTCAACGTAAATCTTAGTAGTGCTGGGGTAATTCCAAGACAATAATAATCTCAATTAATAAATCTCAGAATTGGGGTCTTGTATTCTTCTAATCGGAAACTCTAGATCGTTTCAACTCTTAAGATATTTTCACTTACTAAGATATCATTTTTTGCAGTGTGGCCATTGTTTTGCTTTTTAACCCCCTGGGGTCGATACTGTAGCTTCACTGGTGAAGCTCGGCAGGTTTAGAATGAGTAGGTCATGTATTTAGATAAATATTTTCATGGGTTTTTGCAGAAATCAGGGACTTAAAAGTGGGGCAACCTAAAATGTTGACAGGCAACCTAACTTTTGCCTCCAGGCAAGCTGGAGCCTATCCCATCTGACTATGGGCGAGAGGCAGGGTACACCCTGGACAGGTGGCCGGGTCATCACAGGGCTGACACAGAGCCAAGCAACCATTCACACTCACATTCACGCCTACAGTCAATTTGGAGCCATCAATTAGCCTAACCTGCATGTCTTTGGACTGTGGGGGAAACCAGAGCACCCAGAGAACATGCAAACTCCACACAGAAAGGCCCATGTCGGCCACTAGGCTCAAACCCAGGACCTTCTTGCTGTGAGACGACAGTGCTAACCACTACACCACCGTGCCGCCCTGATTGATATATAATATTAAATTAGGGATATATATGTACACACACGTAATTTGTATTCATCTGAAGTGAACAGAATTGTGCAAAAGGCAAGAGAGCAGTTCCTTTCAAAGAAAAGAAGAATAAAGGGGAAGATAGAACACGTAAACAACCTGAATCAAGTTCAGTACCTGATATCATGACACACTGTTACAGAAGCTTTAGGATTAGATCAATGTTCCGACTGTTCAGAAATTGAATAATGAATCAAAAAGAAATTTGATACAAAACTTATACAGTGGTGCTTGAAAGTTTGTGAACCCTTCAGAATTGTCTATTTTTCTGCGTAAATATGACCTAAATCATCATCAGATTTTCACACAAGTCCTAAAAGTAGATAAAGAGAACCCAGTTAAACAAATGAGACAAAAATATTATACTTGGTCATTTATTTATTGAGGAAAATGATCCAATATTACATATCTGTGAGTGGCAAAAGTATGTAAACCTTTACTTTCAGTATCTGGTGTGACCCCGCTAGCAATAGCTGCAACTAAACGTTTCCGGTAACTGTTGATCAGTCCTGCACACCGGCTTGGAGGAATTTTAGCCCATTCCTCTATACAGAACAGCTTCAACTCTGGGATGTTGGTGGGTTTCCTCACATGAACTGCTCGCTTCAGGTCCTTCCACAACATTTCGATTGGATTAAGGTCCGGACTTTGACTTGGCCATTCCAAAACATTAACTTTATTCTTCGTTAACCATTCTTTGGTAGAACGACTTGTGTGCTTAGGGTCGTTGTCTTGCTGCATGACCCGCCTTCTCTTGAGATTCAGTTCATGGACAGGTGTCCTGATAATTTCCTTTAGAATTCGCTGGTATAATTCAGAATTCATTGTTCCATCAATGATGGCAAGCCGTCCTGGTCCAGATGCAGCAAAACAGGCCCAAACCATGATACTAACACCACCATGTTTCACAGATGGGATAAGGCTCTTATGCCAGAATGCAGGGTTTTCCTTTCTCCAAACATAACGCTTCTCATTTAAACCAAAAAGTTCTATTTTGATCTCATCCATCCACAAAACATTTTTCCAATAGCCTTCTGGCTTGTCCATGTGATCTTTAGCAAACTGCAGACGAGCAGCAATGTTCTTTTTGGAGAGCAGTGGCTTTCTCCTTGCAACCCTGCCATGCACACCATTGTTGTTCAGTGTTTTTCTGATGGTGGACTCATGAACATTAGCCAATGTGAGAGAGGCCTTCAGTTGCTTACCCTGGGGTCCTTTGTGATAGAGCCCTGCACTCCCGCGGGAGTCCCGCGGGACCCGACGCAAAGCAGTGCGGTGCGGGACAAATTTTGAAAGCTCATTGCGGGCACGGGTGGGAGGGGGAGTGCACAATATGGGAGCGGGCGGGAGAGGTGATAAGCTGCAGTCCCGCTAACTAAAAACATGTTTAAAATAAAATGTATAAATTATTAATTTATGTCTATCATATATAATTTGTGCTGGATATTTTATTTGGCATTAATAACATTTTAAGATGCCTAAATTTGCGGATGTGGTCTAATCTCGCGTACGTTTCCAATTCCTTTCCGCTCTTCCGTGTTTGAGATCTCCAATCATGGCAGAAGAGCAGAGTTCCTCTAGTGAAGCTCACAGTGCTTCAGAAGATAAGTGCTGCTTTAAAAAGAAAGTGGGAGTGCGAGTGCGCAAAGAGAATGCACATTCACCTGTTCATTCTCGGAAGTGGGAGTGTGAGTGCGCAAAGCGAGAGCTGTCAATCATGAGCACATGCAGCACTCAACTTGGAATGTGTCAGCAGAATGTCAGTCTAAACAATAAACTTACAACAAACCTAACAATGCCACCTATAAATACACAACATGTAGATCTACATCACGTTATCTGTGCCATCCCTCAGCAGTTTGCTTAGCTATTTTTAATCAGGGCAAATAGCCTTATAGCCAAAACCAGTATATGATGCTTTAATTTATGGAGATGCCTTTTGTTTACACGTGATTTCCAAATGAGGGGTATTGCAATTTTATATTAGTCTAAATGAACATCTACACCAAGTTGCAAGCATCAGGGGAAGATTATGGACGCACCAAATTTGGCTTAACGGTCATTTAACGGTGAAATGCCGTTCGCACTGTCAGCCAACTTTGGGTTGTTTCTCTGAATTCTGACAATAAACGAGACCATCCGAACACATCTGAAAACATCGTGGTTTGAACGGTGTTGGTTCAAATCAACTTGGTTCAGACCAAGTTGGTACTACAGCTTTGGGAAACAGTCATTTTTTGGATGTTAGTTAGTTCAAACTTGCATCGTACCATATTGGTTTAATGCTAACTTGGTTGGTTGTTTGGGAAACGCACCCCTGAACGTGAGCTGTAGATATTTATGCTCAAATCCACTCAAAGTAGGGGGCGGGGCACCATCACGATGTGTCTAAATTATATTCATTTCTTATAGGCCTACTTGTATTTCCTAGAATGTAAATGTGAGGAGTGACATATAAGCTATGTGCAATGTACAATATTCTTAATATCCACTGTAGATTTTGGTAGGTGTGTTGGGTATCTCTAAAGCCTCAGCTGCGCATGCCGCCTGGCAACGCGCACCCTCGCTATGTGAAGGCTCGGTCAGTGGAGAGCTCAGCTAAGCTCAGCATGTTTAATTCCCCAAGCCAATGACAAGAACTTTCGTGAGAAATAATGTGAACGTCTGCATCATGCGGGATTTGCGGGCGGGAGCGGGACAAAATATGGCAGGCACGGGCGGGAGCGGGACTGAAAATCATAATTCTTTGCGGGAGCGGGACTGCACAATGCGGGAGCAGGCGGGAGCGGGACTGAAAATTCTGTCCCGCGCAGACCTCTACTTTGTGACCTCGTCGACTATTGCACGCCTTGCTCTTGGAGTGATCTTTGTTGGTCGACCACTCCTGGGGAGGGTAACAATGGTCTTGAATTTCCTCCATTTGTACACAATCTGTCTGACTGTGGATTGGTGGAGTCCAAACTCTTTAGAGATGGTTTTGTAACCTTTTCCAGCCTGATGAGCATCAACAACGCTTTTTCTGAGGTCCTCAGAAATCTCCTTTGTTCATGCCATGATACACTTCCACAAACATGTGTTGTGAAGATCAGACTTTGATAGATCCCTGTTCTTTAAATAAAACAGGGTGCCCACTCACACCTGATTGTCATCCCATTGATTGAAAACACCTGACTCTAATTTCACCTTTAAATTAACTGCTAATCCTAGAGGTTCACATACTTTTGTCACTCACAGATATGTAATATTGGATCATTTTCTTCAATAAATAAATGACCAAGTATAATATTTTTGTCTCATTTGTTTAACTGGGTTCTCTTTATCCACTTTTAGGACTTGTGTGAAAATCTGATGATGTTTTAGGTCATATTTATGCAGAAATATAGAAAATTCTAAAGGGTTTACAAACTTTCAAGCACCACTGTATATTTTTGTTCTTTATAAAATCAGGTTATTATAATTGTTACTTAATTTTGTAAGCATCAAAAATATATAAACTTTTGTATTGTCAAATTTATTTTTTATTCATTACTATATGGCATTTCTGTTAAAATTTTTAGTCCTGATTACAATCACTTCAGACTCTATTTTGCCGTTTACAATAAATTGGAAATTCCTCCCCAAATGCCTTGAAACTGTCTCTCAGTTAACCCCAGTTTTCCCTTTTTCTTGCCTGTGGTTCATGGTAAAGGGCTTCAGTCTTTTTAATTGTACCCTCCTATTCTCTGCTTCGTACCCTTTTATTCCCCTAAAGTTTGAGACCACTGGAACTGGAATTTGGATGAAATTTGGTGGACAGCTTTAGTATTATCCTAGGTTCAAATGATTTGATTTTGATGTTGATATGTGGGCTTGGTGGAAGTACGGTATACCCTTCTAGTTTATAATGTTTTTTTTTTTAAAAGCCTGTTCATGTGGTGTGTCCTGTGACATGCCATGCAGCTGGAACTACTGTCAGAACTGCTGTAATAAAAAATTAATGAACACAATTTGACCAATTAAGTTCAAGAATTCTACAGTGGTGTGGTATAATGAACAAAAACAAACACAGTGTATCGCAATATGTTCTTCCTCAACATGGAGTTTCCCCAATATTGCAATATATTTCACAGAATCGCTCAAAGTGCGGTCAATTAAAGATGCATCAATTCCAATACCAGAGCTGTCGCTGACAATGATTTCGTCTTTGCCAGATTTCTGCAAGCATCCATTGACAAGTTATGCAAAGTGTGATCATGTGCACGTTTTGGTTTGCATCAATCAATGCATGTTAACCACACAAAATATGCGCCTTATCCACCTGAGCCACGATTTTTGTCTTCATTTTTGTTTGTGCAACAATATACATATTGTTGTAGGCATGTTGTGTAAATTAAAATGATACCAACCCCACAAAATTCCATTTTTACTTCCAGGTTGTAATGCAGCCTTGGGGTGAATACTTTCGTAAGGCACTGCGATACTTCACTGTCTGCTAAGAACAGATTGTTTTGTCGGTATTAGTTCTAACATGAATTTGGGTTAACGAGACAACATCATGGTTAAAGAACACGTACAACTGACACTAAGCCGAGATTTTCCAAAGTTCAGACACAAGTTCTGCTGCCACACCCAGACAACAGATAATACACCACTCCCAGTCATGCGCGATTGTAAATGCTCCACGTATAAAACACACACACGTGTGTGTGTGTGTGTGTGTGTGTGTGAGTGAGAGAGAGAGAGACGGGGGGGGGGGACCGATTTTGTAGTAATTTATCACCAGTGCAATAAATATTCACACAAACTGATGAAATTAACAAACAAGTTGCATTGCAATTAAATGAGTGAAAACTGACTTCCTGCTTGTGTCTGTCTGTG
Source organism: Neoarius graeffei (assembly GCF_027579695.1). Lineage (NCBI taxonomy): Eukaryota > Metazoa > Chordata > Actinopteri > Siluriformes > Ariidae > Neoarius > Neoarius graeffei. The sequence continues at coordinate 28,498,701 of NC_083571.1, read as the reverse complement.
GGTCACAGGTATAGAAAGACGAATTTACTCTATTAGTAGTTAATTTTATAAACATCTGACTGAGGTTATTTCTATAGCCTCGTTATTCATGATTTTTTCACGAATTTCCTAGAAGCAGGAAAAATGGGTAAGTGTAAGGACCTGAGTGACTTTGACAAAGACCAAATTGCAATGGCTAGATGACTGGGTCTGAGCATCTCCAAAATGACACATCTTGTGGGGTGTTCCTGGTATGCAGTGGTTAGTACCAACCAAAAGTGGTCCAAGGAAGGACAACTGGTGAACCGGCGACAGGGTCATGGGTGTCAAAGGCTCACTGATTTGCATGGGGCACAAAGGCTAGCTCATATGGTCCAATCCCACAGAAGAGCTACTGTAGCACAAACTGCTGAAAAAATTAATGCTGGATAAAACAGAAAAGGTGTTAAGGTGACCACTAACCACTGCATACAGGGAACACCTCACAAGATCATTTTGGAGATGCTCAGGCCCAGTCATCTAGCCATCACAATTTGGCCCTTGTCAAAGTCGCTCAGATCCTTACGCTTGCCCATTTTTCCTGCTTCCAACATATCAACTTCAAGAACTGACTGTTCTTTTGCTGCTTAATATATCCCACCCCTTGACAGGTGCCATTGTCATGAGATAAATCAATGTTCTTCACTTGTCCGTGGTCAAAATGTTATGGCTGATCGGTGCATGTTTAAACGAAGTGAACATCAAGTCTGATTTCCATTAGAAGAATGGAGAAAGACATTTTGAACAAACCTCTACTTGCAGCATGACTATTAAATGTGTTGAAACTGCGATTTGCAGCTTTAACTTAAGCTGAACATTTGCAACCACAAGATGCAACACCTCGAACAGGAGCTCACTGTTGTGAAGTCAAGCTGTAAGATCAATTAAAGGATAATCCCTAGCTGGATTCTTTATCCACCGAGATGCCAATTTATCCTCTACATCAGCTCTTTTATAAGATCGTAACAGAAACCACACAAAATATGCAATTTAACTTTTTTTTTTGTTTTAAACCTTGCGATATGGCTGTTTTACTTGAATTAGCGTGGATTGAAGAGAATTAGCATAGTTAATTAGCATGCAGGTACTCTGTAGCCTAGTAAACTAGACCCACCTGCCTAGCGGCCAAAAATATTTTTGCCTAGCGAATGGGTCTAGCCTCGCACCATATAAACAAAAACACCCCGGGCATCAAATCGTGCCCGCCAATCACAACGCAAGGTTTTTGTTTGGATTCTTTGGGCGGGCTTTTGCAGGAGTGACGACAAAGCTGCGCGACGCTGGAGAAAGCGCAGCAGGAAAGATGGCTACGGCTAGTGAACAGCGCGCGTTTGACTCCGCTTTGGAATCAGTTTTAGAAGAATTAGACTTGGAGTTTTCGTTGAAACATGAGCAGGAAGAGGCTCTCCGCTCATTCCTTTTCAAGAAGGACGTTTTGGCTGTTTTGCCGACCGGCTATGGCAAAAGTCTGATCTACCAGCTGGCTCCGCTCGTAGCCAAAAGGATGGGGCTAGTTTGTGCAGTACAAAGAATTAATAAACAGCTTTGAAACATTACTTTTTGATTGTTTCTTATTTTCCCGTTATTTTAAATTTAAGGGAAATTATTTCACCAAACACCACTAAATAAAAACTCAAAAACAGTTTAAGCAAACCCTTGAAAAACACTTGGGGAAAAAAAAAAATGAGTGTATGTGGTACAGACTCCAAACTTGTGGTCATTATCTCCAAACTTCTTAATATCTAGAACCTGTTTATTAATTAATACGCATTTTGAAAAATTATTTATTTCAAGGCCTCCCCCACTGCTTTCTGTCGCTCTGACTACGTCACAGTCACTGTTGCGCTGATTGGTCAGAGCGTTGGCCTATACGCACAGAGACAGTTTGAAAGACAGCGGTTTGTTCCTCCCACCCCCGTCGGAAATGTCTATGGATTAAGGCCAGACTAAATATTCACATTTAGTCTGGCTTGCCAGGCTAGGTACTCTGTGCTCACCCATCTGAACGTCTTTCTCTGGAAGCTCGCTATACAAGTGCAGCACAGCAGCTGTGTTTCTAGCATCTCATTTATAGGAGGGACAATAAACTATAACAAATTAACACTGAACATCACGTCACATCACCCAACATGTTTAAAAGATCAGTTAACGAAATGGATACAGGTCATTTCATACAATGCCTTTTTCATATGCACTCTCGGTTATTTTATATTTCAGGTATTTGTTTGTTCGAAAAAAAAAGGAGGAATTCTCAAGGGAATCTGACTGAAGCAAAACATTTTTGCAGCGTGTAGTTTAACCACCCGCCACTCACCAAAAGCGAGTTATGAAGTCTAATGCTGAGTAAAGATCACCCCAGACTCGCCCTTCTCAGCGAGTGTGGTCAAAACAATGGGTTTCTACCTAGTGTTCATGTAAAATCCAAGAAACATTCGACAAAAACTCCTTCCCCGCGCATGTTGGGGACCGCCAATGCAAACGAAACTGGAAATGATGGGAATCAGCAAGTGTCAACTTCAGGTACGTTCGGCTGGGGCCGCTTGTGGGGAGAGATTGTTTTTATTAGACCAAATTACATAGAAAATCTATACCTCACGCGACTCACACTTGCCAGATATCCTTTTTTTGGGGGCCCAACTATTATGTGGGTGTCAGTCTTGCGCGCTTTGGTGCGTGCACCTGAAGGACTCTCGGGCGTGCTTTGGACTGTGTGCGCACCGAGCGGATTCTCGCATGCACGCTGTTAATGAGAATCACCTGCACGTAATCAAGAGGCATCAGTGTGCCTATATAAAGATTGACAAAAACACATTCACTGCAAAATATTACACCATGTTGGTGCGAATTACCCAGGGATCCCAGCAGTAACTGAAAAAAATAGAGGAATGTAAGAAACTATCACCGGGCGGCACAGTGGTGTAGGCTAGTGGTTAGCGCTGTCGCCTCACAGCAAGAAGGTCCGGGTTTGAGCCCCGTGGCCGGCAAGGGCCTTTCTGTGCGGAGTTTGCATGTTCTCCCCATGTTCGCGTGGGTTTCCTCCGGGTGCTCCAGTTTCCTCCACAGTCCAAAGACATGCAGGTTAGGTTAACTGGTGACTCTAAATTGACCGTAGGTGTGAGTGTGAATGGTTGTCTGTGTCTATGTGTCAGCCCTGTGATGACCTGGCGACTTGTCCAGGGTGTACCCCGCCTTTTGCCCGTAGTCAGCTGGGATAGGCTCCAGCTTGCCTGTGACCCTGTAGAAGGATAAAGCGGCTAGAGATAATGAGATGAGATGAGAAACTATCAGCAGGGGTCAAGGGGCTGCCTGAAGCTGTCGAAATTTTAACATTTAAAGATGCTATAGAACACATTTTTTACATAGATTTAACATAGAAAAGCAACAGAATTTAACCGTAATGTGTATCTATTTGATGCCATATTTTGTAATCAATGACATAAGTGGCAAAAAAAAAAATTATAAAAATTAGACGAAAATGTAGCTTTGAAGAATATACTTGCCTAAATATTCCACTGATTTTGTTATAACAATAGTATCCATAGTTCATCTCATTTGTTTATTTTTTTTGTTTCAAGTTAAATGTCAAAACTAGTCTAATATAAGCCACATTCATTTTTCAAAAATCATGAATATGAGCAGAAATCAATGATTCAGTAATATTAGATATATACATATGTACAGCAAATACTGGAGATATTTGATTTAAACCTCTCTTTTTGAAAGGTTTCACTGCAAAGGAATTTAATGCTCTTTTCTGGGGTGCATTCTGTCTTTCCTCCAGTTTTCTCTGCTTTTGTTTCTCTGATCTTTCCTTCTGCTTTTCTGATGTTCCTGCAGTGCTCTGAATTAAGTTCAACGCATTAGAAACAAAAGCACGGAGTTAAAACATGTTTTCTAGCAAATGGGTGCAGCCATATTGTTTTCTTGTTCTATCGCGTACAGTCTCGCGGTCAGTGTTGCCAGATACTCCTGACGTTTTCCAGCCCAAAATATGTTCAAAACCCGCCAAAATGCACTTGAAACCCCCCAACTGGGCGGAGAACCGCGCAATCTGGCAACACTGCTCGCGGTATTTACATCAATTTAACTTCCGAGTGTTCCCGAATGTCAACGAGAACAAACGAAGCCGACGAAAACATCGCTAAACAAGCAAACCAAATCAGAACGTATTCTGCTGGTCATTTTACTTAAACATATTTTTAATGGATATACAAGAGATTAAAAAAAAAAAAAAACACTTTCGCTAGAAAATAGCGGAATTCCGCTAAATAGCGGACGTCTGGGATCCCTGATTACCAAGCCTTAGTCTCCCATGTTGAGTCCCTTGTTTTCCGATCCTGTTTCCTGTTCTTAGTTTTTTGGGGGGTTTTCGATCTTGTCGCACATAGTCACCACATATAAAATAATTGATCGTGCATATGAAAAAGGCTTTGGACGAAATGTCTCAACTACTGGACGAAATGGTCATTGGACAAAGTGTCCTGATTCCAACGAAATAAATTTATCACCAGTGGAAGCTATGGAAGCTTATTTCCACCATGTATGAGAAACTATTACACAAATGTGGGACAGTTTGCAAGTTCTACTTGCAGTCGGGTCATACCAAGGACCATCATAAAAATGGTACCTACTGCCATCTGGCAAGGCACGCTGCAATACAGACGTGAGTAGGGAAATCAAACTCAAACTCTCGCGGTTACCAGAGGACTAGCCCCCCCACTGTAGCCCTAGCTGTATAGAGAGCGTGCACGTGACGTCACGTGATATTCGTTATCCGTCATTTTGGACGGCAAGGTCGCGCATAGAACTTAGATGAACCTGTTCTAATTATCAAGTGTGTGGGAGTAGATCTTTCGAGAATGGTTATATCTTGTTCAGCATTTGGTTGTACCAATAGACAGGGCCAAAAGGAGGGCCTGTCATTTTATAGATTCCCCGCAGACGAGGAGAGACGTGCAAAATGGGTGTCCGCTGTGCGAAGAGAAAACTGGAACCCCAGTTCTACCAGCCGAATTTGTATAGCCAAATTTGTATAGCCATTTTAAACGTTAGAGGCTGTCTAGTTTCTAACGTTTAAAATGGCTATGCCTAGCCCTACTACCTTGGCCTAGTCTATGACAATGTTTTCTTTTTGGCTCATATATGCCTTTGAAAGGCCAATCCATAGTAGGGATGGCGAAAACTAAAAAAAATCTTGACCGACCACCAAGCCTCATTAGCCAGTTAAAGTTGGTTAACCTATGAGTTTAAACAGGGATGCAAACGGCGGATGTCGTTTCACAGCTGAAACGCGCAGATCCGATTTTTTTCTTTAGGGGGGCGTTGGAGTGTCTGAATAATTTCATCAGAGTAAATTCTGTATTAAAATTACTAAATAAGCGATAAAACGTCCTGCATAGTCTCTTTATGATAAACGTCTTAATGCCACTTACCCGTGAGGTTATCAAGTAGACTTCCTTCTTCGGGACATTCCAGAGGTATAGTTGGGATACCCATCCCGCAACAAAATATTTATAAGCTTCCAGGCTCTTGTAAGCTTTGAGGGCTTTGCCAGTGTAACACGATTCACGATTAACGAGAAAATTGTAAATGTCGTGGTAGGCCAGATCAGGCAAAATCGCCGGCACCGCAGCTCCGAATTTCCCTGAACAAGGATTGCGGCAAGTTGTACGGATCTGCAATCCCCAACCTGGAACACTTTTCCATGTAACGCTGCCTCACGTCACCTTCAAGATGCTGAACAAACTTAGACAAGTAATCGCGCGATGTAGATGGGGTATTTTCCGAATTTTCTTGGGGATTACTCCCTGGATCCATTACACTCGTGCAAGGTAAGCAATCCTGAAGCCGTCCAATATGGCGGAGTAAACACGGACGGGTCATGTGACTGCACATCCTCTATAGGCAAGAGGCTGAGGGCTATGGAAACGGAGATCAGCACTGCACCCATGCGCCTCAAAGAGCTGGTTACTGGGACAGGAGACTGCCTGGGAAGACCAGATCCTAGTGTGGAAGGGACTTTGACTTTATTTCTTTATTGTGAGATATATATTTTACACACACACACACACACACACACACTTGTTTTTACCAGTTATTTCACACATGAGCTGATGGCTGACAAAGCCCGTAGCACCAAGTTGGCTATAAGCCATGTCCGACAAAATTGAGTGGAACTGTTTTATTCTAGCCACATTCACTGGATTTTGAGAAACAAAGCATTTTTATTTTTTTGCAAATTCGATAAATAAAAACGTTACACAAAACGTTTGAAAAAAATTTCTGAAATGACAGTAGTGATTTGTGAAAAATGCGGTAAGTCTTGGGGAAAAATTTTTTTAAAAAAGATGCGTTCTTACCATCAAATACTTTTATTCCACATTTTATTGCTTTTTTTTTGGGGGGGGGGTTTGTTTTCAAGTAGACTTTTTATTTTGTCCTTGGTTGGTTCAGTAACGCGCCACCATTTTGTTTTTCTCTACTCATGTTATATGAGCTGATATCCTAGTAGTAGAGTAGCCACTCACACACACACACGGATGCCCTGTTATAGGAAAATAATCAACTTCTGGATGGGAACAGCAGCTCTGCTTCATGTCACGCCGCATCACATCACTGTACGTTATTTTCCTCGAACAGCGCAAATTTTTTGTTCCTTACGCATCACCCACCGATTTTGACAGATCACATTTTAAATTTTACCAAAATACAGACGCCTCAGCTTCCGTACTTTATAAAGAACACTGATAAGTCGATTTACTTTCACCCACACTCCACTACACACCTGTTGAGGTAAAACAATGTCCTGATTGTGCAGCCTTCAGAGGACAGCTGTCTGTTCTGGGGCTCGATTTCACCTTGGTCCAGGACTCTTCTTGCGAGGTTTCAGATGAGCCTATTGCAGTTACACCCGTTCGTTTTCAGACCGGACTTGTTGACTGTTGTCTTGGCGACCCGCGCCACGCATCATGGCTCGGGTTTCTGACACTGGAGTCGGGTTACCTAGCAGCCGTCTCAGTGGAGAATGTCTATTTATTTAAACAAATGATACGAGTGCTACTGCGACATACATACAGAAGGCTAGTGTTGCTTCGTTTGGGAGGAATAAGATGTGAATATCAGGTCATGTTTTAACATCGAGCCGTACGATTACTCAACCATTGAGCATACGAGAGCGGAACATGCACAAATGCATTCACACCTGTATCCACACACACACACACACACACACACACACACACACACACACACACACACACACACACGAGTGAGAGAGGCAGAAAGGCAGGCGTATCCAAATTTTCACATGACTACTTCATCTACTTTGTTTTGTTCACTTTTTCTAAAGCCAGGTGATTGCACGTTAAAACATTTTTGCTCATTTTCTATTTTCTTAACCCACATTGTCACTTTTCATATAACAATGCACCATGAATTCACACTGCATAGCTGGTCACTTTCTAAGCAAACGACAAAAACGTGACCAGCAGTCAGTAAATCCTGCCTCGACTGCGTTTATTTCTCTCTTCATGCAGGAACAACTGATTTACATTTGTACTAATGGCTGATGGGTGCAACACTCCCAAATGACACTATTACCTGGAATCGAGGCTACGGTAGCCTACGCACCGCTCTCCTCTCATGAATCGGAGAATGAAGTCACTGGTGAAGGCTGACACCTTCGGGTGGTGACATCACCCTCTTGTTGAGATTCATTACCAGTATTTATTGTACTCTTCTGTCTTCTTCTAAAACGGGACCATCTAAACACCTTGAGCTGTGTCCAAATATAGTATTATTAATACAAGAGTGAAGGCGGAACGATATACATTTTATCGACCATACATATGCCTATGGTTTAATCCAAAAAAAAAAAAAAAAAAATCTGTACACACATTGTTTTCCCCTTGGAGCGCCTTGTTTGGTGATGTGGGAATAACCAGCCTTGAGTCTTTACGCAACATAATGACATTCTCCAGTGTCATTAGCTCTCCAGCTATTTAAAACATAATAAAGCTGGCTTCCCAGACGGAGTTTACACCCTGCCTTGGATCCAATTACACCCGCTCCATTAGCAGCTTTTAGGCTTGTCCTGGGCTTAATCGCTCCTCAGATCTGGGTCATTATTGTAGGAAATATTACAGATGTATGAACACGATGCCCTCTGGAAGAGCAGCAGGATACCGGCGATTGAGAAACGGCCTACTTTTGGAAGAGATTCAAATTTAATGATCCCATAGCAGGATCATCATTAAGAAATCTGTCATAATAACACAGCCGCCTTCTCCTCCTCGATGAGAAATTCCACAATTTAATATCGGTGTACGATACTATGAGTTATCACTCGTAGTATGACTCAATAAAACAGAAGATTGATATCAATCTGGAAGGATTTGTACAGGTGTTTCGAAATAACAGAGCACATGGAACTCATGCTTCAAGTTCATTAATACAAAAAAACTATCAACCTATGTTCAATTTAGTGAATGTTAGAGGTAGTTAACATAAGTTAGCTATATTTATCAGGGATGCCACAGGAATATATTTCACTTTCACTTTTTGGCTACAAGATCAAATTTAAAAGGCCTACAATGACGTGTCAAATCGAATATTTTACGAATCATATTAATGTTGATGTGATTAAACGTCAGCCATGTTGACATTCGGCAACCGTTTTGTAAAAGGATTATACTGAAAAGATGCTGCGATGTTTTTAGATCACCTAGTGCAATATTTCTATTTCAGCTGCCAGTATTTTATTAGTGCAATATTGCTACTTCAGGTGAAGTAATACTCTTATTTAAATTCTTAAGTTTCTTATTTTGTTGTGTACACTACATACATGGCCTGTAGGGGTTTTTTTTTATTTATTTTTATAACTTTTTTATACTATTTTTTTTCTTGTTGTTACTGTCCATTCCTGACCCTTTTCTATCTGTGAGCTGCTGGAACATGTAAATTTCCCCACCGAGGGATGAATAAAGTTTATTCTATCTTATAAATCATCAGTGACTGCCACTGCCAGCAAGCAGTTCCTGACCACGCAGCTTGCAACATTATTACACCCTCCTTATTGTACTCTCCTTAAACATGAAATGGTGGAAATGTTTACATTATTTTCTAGTCTTTCTTTAGGCTGTCGGTTCTGGATGATTAATTAATTTATCATGTTTCTTTTTTTAATGGTTTAAAAAAAAAAAATCACATCGGCAGAGTGAGCAGGTGGTTTTTAACTTTTGCAAGATAAAGCAATATGAACTTGGTGGAGTGCTCATCACCTCCTGAGATACCAGTGACCCACTCTGCTCTCCAGACCTGCTGGATCCATCCTGATGCCTTACTTCTGGCTAAAGTCCTCACTTATTACTTCGTTCCTGCTCATGATGGCCCCGTATAGACAGCCTAAAGTGTAAATGTACTAAGAAGCAGAGTTTTGCTACGATGGCTTTGGACTACAACTGCCATAAATGCAAGTCTCCACCAGTGAACAGTTGGTAACTTTAACAAAATAAACTTCATTTTAAAACTAGAAACGAATGAATTTCCTGGTTAAATGGCTGAACTACATAGCATATAGTTATTGATAATCACACTAACTTATCACCTAGATGAGGACAGGTTCCCTTTTGAGTCTGGTTCCTCTCAAGGTTTCCTCCTCATGTCTTCTCAGGGAGTTTTTCCTTGTCACTGTCACCATTCATGTTTATATTTTGAGAAATCGAATTGAATTTTTTTTCCCCAGTGTTGCGCCTGGAAACACTGGAGATTGTGGCAGCATTCATCTCATCTCATCATCTCTAGCCACTTTATCCTGTTCTACAGGGTCGCAGGCAAGCTGGAGCCTATCCCAGCTGACTACGGGCGAAAGGTGGGGTACACCCTGGACTAGTCGCCAGGTCATCACAGGGCTGACACAGACAACCATTCACATTCACACCTACGGTCAATTTAGAGTCACCAGTTAACCTAACCTGCATGTCTTTGGACTGTGGGAGAAACCGGAGCACCCGGAGGAAACCCACACAGACACGGGGGGAACATGCAAACACAGAAAGGCCCTCGCCGGCCATGGGGCTTGAACCCGGACCTTCTTGCTGTGAGGCGACAGCGCTAACCACTACACCACCGTGCCGCCCGGCAGCATTCATATTTAAATTAAAAAAGACTTAGTGGCACTGAGTTACATTCCGAGTCTAATAGTGCATGAACGGTGCATCATGCTCATTCCATTCCATCCAAGTGGAAGCACACTTTATACAACTACATTTGCACATCATTTGCTGCATTTTTCTTCCTCAAAATTTCCAACACCGCTACATATTTAATTCAAATCATAATAAAACAAATGCTCCGAGTGTGAAATATCTGTCTCTTCCTTCATACAGTCCTCGGATTATTTCATGCTTTTACACCGTTACATTATTACAAAATCATCTCTCTGAATTCTACCATGTTGCACTGTATCTGTAACATTACATTAATACAGCCTTCTTGGTGTAACTAACATGATTTGCACAACAATCAATCATTTCTAATACGACTTTTGGAGTTCACAGTCCAACCTAGACTGCGATCCGAGTTCACTAATACCCCTTTTCCACCAAATCAGTTCCAGTGCTGGTTCACAACTCGTTCAACTTGTGAACCAACTGAGAACCAGTTTGCTTTTCCATAGCTCGGGGTGCTAAGGGGAGCCATGTCATTACGTCACTGTATACGTCAGTTACGTCGCTGCGTTTGCGTAAACCTTGGCGTGAACATCGAAGCAACAACACCACGGAGAAGAAGAAGAAGAAACAGCAGCAGCAACAACAACAACAACAATAATGGATGACTGCTGCTTTACTGCATCCATGATATCTCGTCACTTATTTAAAAATGGCGCCCTCTCGCGGTCTTGCTATTGTTGTTGGTCTTAACAACTCCACCCCCCCGCTGACGTAAGCAATTCTTTCCTCTAGCCCAGCAAAGAGCTGGTGCTACCCTGGAACCGGTTTTTCTGGCCCAGAGCCAGTTCTTTGTCAGTGGAAACAGAAAACCCGGTTCCAAACTACGCACTGGCCCCGAACCAGCCCTGGAACTGATTTGGTGGAAAAGGGCTATCAGAGGCCAAATAACCTGTGCTAATTTGCATGTACAAGGAGATCAATTGTGAATGGAAAAAGTGGGCATGCTGCAGGTGATTTACAAAGACTACAGTAGCTGTGTAGCATTTTTTGGGATGGGGACGGGCAATATGGAAATGGTGATTTTTGCAGGTGCTATTTGTTCTGGCTTGCCGTGCCGAGTTCGGATGGCCGACAATATAAAATCCAGGGCATATCATTCTCCTGATTACGATAAACAGTCACCTCAGGATTGTTTAGTCTCAACCAAAACATAGGAATGGGCAGCTCACTGGAAATTTTACTTGGCTAGCTAGTGAATTTGAAACAGTATTATTTGCATCCCTTGCTGAGGTTTTACAGGAACCACTTTAAGAAACTTTCTTGTTCACGCCAATTACATTCACCAGCCACTTTATTAGGGACACCCTTCCACCTGCTGTTATCTAAAATCAGCCAATCCCTTGACAGCAGCACAATGCATAAAATCATGCACATACAAATTAAAAGCTTCAGTTAATGTTCCCTTCAAACATCAGAATGGGAAAAACTGATCTCAAAGTGTGACTTTCACTGTGGCATGCATATTGGTGCAGAGGTGGACAGTAACGAAGTACATTTACTTGAGTACTGTACTTAAGTACACTTTGAGTATCTGTACTTTACAACCCCGATTCCAAAAAAGTTGGGACAAAGTACAAATTGTAAATAAAAATGGAATGCAATGATGTGGAAGTTTCAAAATTCCATATTTTATTCAGAATAGAACATAGATGACATATCAAATGTTTAAACTGAGAAAATGTATCATTTAAAGAGAAAAATTAGGTGATTTTAAATTTCATGACAACAACACATCTCAAAAAAGTTGGGACAAGGCCATGTTTCCCACTGTGAGACATCCCCTTTTCTCTTTACAACAGTCTGTAAACGTCTGGGGACTGAGGAGACAAGTTGCTCAAGTTTAGGGATAGGAATGTTAACCCATTCTTGTCTAATGTAGGATTCTAGTTGCTCAACTGTCTTAGGTCTTTTTTGTCATATCTTCCGTTTTATGATGCGCCAAATGTTTTCTATGGGTGAAAGATCTGGACTGCAGGCTGGCCAGTTCAGTACCCGGACCCTTCTTCTACACAGCCATGATGCTGTAATTGATGCAGTATGTGGTTTGGCATTGTCATGTTGGAAAATGCAAGGTCTTCCCTTAAAGAGACATCATCTGGATGGGAGCATATGTTGCTCTAGAACCTGGATATACCTTTCAGCATTGATGGTGTCTTTCCAGATGTGTAAGCTGCCCATGCCACACGCACTAATGCAACCCCATACCATCAGAGATGCAGGCTTCTGAACTGAGCGCTGATAACAACTTGGGTCGTCCTTCTCCTCTTTAGTCCGAATGACACGGCATCCCTGATTTCCATAAAGAACTTCAAATTTTGATTCGTCTGACCACAGAACAGTTTTCCACTTTGCCACAGTCCATTTTAAATGAGCCTTGGCCCAGAGAAGACGTCTGTGCTTCTGGATCATGCTTAGATACGGCTTCTTCTTTGAACTATAGAGTTTTAGCTGGCAACGGTGGATGGCACGGTGAATTGTGTTCACAGATAATGTTCTCTGGAAATATTCCTGAGCCTATTTTGTGATTTCCAATACAGAAGCATGCCTGTATGTGATGCAGTGCCGTCTAAGGGCCCGAAGATCACGGGCACCCAGTATGGTTTTCCGGCCTTGACCCTTACGCACAGAGATTCTTCCAGATTCTCTGAATCTTTTGATGATATTATGCACTGTAGATGATGATATGTTCAAACGCTTTGCAATTTTACACTGTTGAACTCCTTTCTGATATTGCTCCACTATTTGTCGGCGCAGAATTAGGGGGATTGGTGATCCTCTTCCCATCTTTACTTCTGAGAGCCGCTGCCACTCCAAGATGCTCTTTTTATACCCAGTCATGTTAATGACCTATTGCCAATTGACCTAATGAGTTGCAATTTGGTCCTCCAGCTGTTCCTTTTTTTGTACCTTTAACTTTTCCAGCCTCTTATTGCCCCTGTCCCAACTTTTTTGAGATGTGTTGCTGTCATGAAATTTCAAAATGAGCCAATATTTGGCATGAAATTTCAAAATGTCTCACTTTTGACATTTGATATGTTGTCTATGTTCTATTGTGAATACAATATCAGTTTTTGAGATTTGTAAATTATTGCATTCCTTTTTTATTTACAATTTGTACTTTGTCCCAACTTTTTTGGAATCGGGGTTGTACTTGAGTATTTTTTTTTGGAAACTTATGACTTCACTACATTTGAAAGACAAATATTGTACTTTTCACTCCACTACATTTCTATCAAGGTCCTCGTTACTATGAAGCAGCTTTGAAAGTCAATGTTTTTTGTTTTCTTTGATTAGGGTTGTTTTACAATCAGGGTACAAAGTTTGTGTCACAGGGGTCCAAAATTCAAATTGATTCAAACTGGTTCTTGTACCAGTTTTTAAGTGAGGGACAAGTTAAAGAACAGATTTCAGGTAATTTTTTGACACGTGTATGGTAGTTTTGTGTAATCTGCTATAAGATAAAGAAGATTAAGTGTAGCTTTAAGCAGGGCTAGGAGAAACAAATGAAGTGATTCTCGGAGAGGTAATTTTTTTTTGACAATTCAGAATCCACTAGTTCCATAGTATTTTAAATATAAGGCTGTAAGCTTTGTGTTAGTTGTCTCTAATATTTATGTCCCAATATCTTGACCACATTTTAGGATGAAAATAATCATTTTAGATATGTTATTTTATATTGAAAAATTAGCTGTCTCGGAGAGGACATTTTTTTGACACAATTACATACTAATTTGATCAAAATAGTCTGAAAACTTACTGGCATTCAACATTAAAACTTAACTATGTTTCCAATGATATGGAACCAAATATTTGTTTTATGGTATAAAGAATGATTTAAGTGCATCCCTTTTGGAGCTACCTGTGGTCAAAAAAGCACTTTTTCTAAATGACACGAGTAATTTTGCTAAATATGACATATATTGCCAAACATTCACCAAAAATAACGTTATCACCAAATTTTTTTTTTTGTATGGTAAATAGAGCTATCACAGGGCTACAATAAACAACCAAGTTTATTTAGTCAAGCCTTTTGATATTGAAAATAATAAGTGTTAAATGTGATTTTTAGCTTGCGTACCCTGATTGTAAAACAGCCCATAAACATGATTTTTTCACAGGTGACAGTCAGTGCGTTTACATGCACATCCAAATCGAGCTACTGTCGGTAATCGAGCTAAGGGTCCCAGCAGGGGTACCAGAGAAATCCAATCCTACATGCACACAAGGAAATCGAGCTACTGTGTGAGGTACATGGTGCACCCGAGCCACAGGTGGCGCTACACGCCCCATCGTGTTGGTACACTTCCGGTTGTCGTCATGAAGAAGAGCTATTCAAGAGTATAAACAAAGTTATCAGTTCCGTGTTCACAAGAAGAACGACGACGAGGACAGCAACACATATATATACACACACACACACACACACACACACACATACTGAGTGCAGAATTATTAGGCAAGTTGTATTTTTGAGGATTAGTTTTATTATTGAACAACAACTATGTTCTCAATCAACCAAAAAGACTCAAACATCAAAGCTGAATATGTATGGAAGTTAGAGTGGGGTGTTTTTAGTTTTGGCCATTTTAGGAGAATATGTATGTGTTCAGGTAACTTTCACTGTGCAGAATTATTAGGCAACTTAATAAAAACCAAATATGTAGCCATTTCACTTATTTATTTTCACCAGGTACACTGATATGACAACTCCAGATTTGCAAATAAACATATCTGACATTCAAACACAAAACAAAATCAGTGACCAATATAGCCACCCTTCTTCATGAGGACACTCAAAAGCCTTCCATCCATAGATTGTCAATTTCTTTATCTGTTCACGACCAACATTGTGTGCAGCAGCAACCACGGCCTCCCAGACGCTGTTCAGAGAGGTGTACTGTTTTCCCTCTTTGTAGACCTCACGTTTTATAATGGACCACAGGTTCTCTATGGGGTTTAGGTCAGGTGAACAAGGGGGCCATGTCATTATTTTTTCACCTTTCAGACCTTTACTGGCTAGCCACGCAGTGGAGTATTTGGACGCATGAGATGGAGCATTATCCTGCATGAAAATCATGTTCTTCTTGAAAGATGCTGACTTTTTCCTATACCACTGCTTGAAGAAGGTTTCTTCCAGGAACTGGCAGTAGGTCTGGGAGTTGAGTTTGAGTCCATCCTCAACTCGAAAAGGTCCAACAAGCTCGTCTTTGATGATACCAGCCCATAGCAGTACTCCACCTCCACCTTGCTGGCGTCTGAGTCGGAGTGGAGCTCTGTGCCCATTACTGATCCAGCCACAGGCCCATCCATCTGGCCCATCAAGAGTCACTCATCTCATCAGACCACAGCACCTTAGAAAAATCAGTCTTAAGATATTTCTTGGCCCAGTCTTGACGTTTTATCTTGTGTGCCTTACTCAGTCAAGATAAAACGTCAGCCTTCCTTACCTTGGCCATGTCCCTCAGTATTGCACACCTTGTACTCTGACACTCCAGGAATGTTGCAACTCTGGAATATTGCAGAACTGGATGCTAATGGTTGCTTGTTAGCTTCACGCTTGATTTTCCTCAGATCATGTGCAGTTATTTTGCGCCTTTTTTTTCCCCCACACGCTTCTTTCGACCCTGTTGACTATTTGCAATGAAACGCTTGATTGTTCGGTGATCACGTTTCAACATCTTCGCAATTTCAAGAGTGCTGCATCCGTCTGCAAGACATCTCACAATTTTAGACTTTTCAAAGTCTGTCAGATCTCTCTTCTGACCCATTTTGCCAGAGGAAAAGAGGTTGCCTAATAATTATGCACACCTGATATAGGGTGTTGATGTCATTAGACCACACCCCCTCTCATTACACAGATGCACAGCACCTGATATACTTAATTGGTAGTTGGCTTTCAAGCCTAAACAGCTTGGAGTGGGACAACATGCATTAAAAGGATGTTGTGGTCAAAATACTCACTTGACCACAGGTAGCTCCAAAAGGGATGCACTTAAATCATTCTTTATACCATAAAACAAATATTTGGTTCCATATATATATATATATTTTTTTTTTTTTCTCAATTCCTTAAGCTGAATGAGCATGAACTCTATCTCCTCATTGCTCCAGAAGTGCACGTTTCTACTACTGTTGTCATGCCGACCGAGGCTGTTGTGTTTCCCACTTGTGGTTTCATCATTCGTCACTTCCGGAAGGGGCAGTGCTGAAGTAAGTAGCTCGACTCCGTAGCTCGATAGGGTTTACATGCACTAAGTAGCTCGGCTACAATCGCATAATCTAGGTCGCGTAGCTCGATTACGAGAAATCCAGTTCGGTTCGATTTCAGCTGAGCTAAGGTGTTTCCATGGCATTTAGAACTTCGATTTCAGTCGAGCTACGGCAGAAATTCGATTTTCTCTATGTGCATGTAAACGCACTGACTGAGACAGCCGATCAGTGATCACCAGGGTCACGTCACATCTATAGACTGTATAAAATCAAGTTCAATTTCTCAGCACTATTATTTGAAAACGATTAGTTGATGGCAGAACGGAAGGAGGCAGTTTTTCTGGAGAATGCACGCACTCATGGCCATACCTAGAACCCATGTTTCAGTTTTCAGAAAGGAATAAAGATTAATTTCATTTTAAATATGTTTGTTTTGTTTGCCTAAAACGAACTGCATCACGGCCTTCAAAAACTCGCCATCCAACTTGGAGAAGAACATTGAGATCTGTAAACATTTTATTCCAAGAGAAAGCTTGCAACAAAGTTATCTGTGCTTTTAGAGCTAGTGATAACATTGCAACAGCTATGCAGTCTGGTTAGTCAAATGACTTTCTATGGATTTGCCCACCAAGTTACTACAGCCTTGTCCACAGCTAACGTTTACACATAGCTACAGTAGTTAACTTGGACGCTGTTAGTTAGCACATAAAAACAGGAGTTACGCTAACATGGATAACATTAACTTTAGCATAAGCTTGCCAAATAAACAGAATGTAGAAATCTTTCTTTTCTTGTAACATTTGCGACCCAATATGATTTCGGAGTTTGAAGAGAGTTTGCTAGCATGTCAGGTGGAGCTTCAGCACTACAGGTTCTTAAATACCTGTACTTGGCCTTCAGTTGTATTAATTTGCATACAATCATGAAAGACAGGTAAATTCTCTAACATACTGCAAAGCTCAAGGTCATTAAGAACCATTTTGTGTATATATTATATAAAAAAGGGTGGCACGGTGGTGTAGTGGTTAGCGCTGTCACCTCACAGCAAGAAGGTCCTGGGTTCGAGCCCCGGGGCCGGCGAGGGCCTTTCTGTGTGGAGTTTGCATGTTCTCCCCGTGTCCGCGTGGGTTTCCTCCGGGTGCTCCGGTTTCCCCCACAGTCCAAAGACATGCACGTTAGGTTAACTGGTGACTCTAAATTGATCGTAGGTGTGAATGTGAGTGTGAATGGTTGTCTGTGTCTATGTGTCAGCCCTGTGATTACCTGGCGACTTGTCCAGGGTGTACCCCGCCTTTCGCCCGTAGTCAGCTGGGATAGTCTCCAGCTTGCCTGCGACCCTGTAGAAGGATAAAGCGGCTAGAGACAATGAGATGAGATTATATAAAAAAAGTGATCAGGGTTCCTACTGGGTTCTGAAAAATATTGTCCACTTTTTTCCCCCTTGAAAAATCAAGCTAAATAATGATTCTTTACTTTTTCTTCTCTTAGTCTGTATATTTTCTGTTACCACAGGGGCATAGCTGGGGAGGGGTTTCCCAGGGGTGCCTGTGGACCCCCCCTTGTCAGACCATACATTTTTTCAATAGCTGCATATTAGAAAAGCGCCCACTGTAATTTTTCTGACATTTTTTTAAAAACTAGATTGTCACCTCAGCCTCATTAGGGTTTCTATAACCTTGTACGGACTTCCTGTGGTTTGGGCGCCAAAACCCAGTTCTGCGCAAGCACAACACGATCGCACTAGAAAGCATGGTCAAGCTGCCAGTGTAGCTGCAGTCTTTTTAGTTGTGAATTATGAGTATTTCCTCATGTTAATAATTCGCCATGTCAAAACAAGCAAAACTTTCCTCCTTCTTTCGACGTGAAGAGAGGTAAGCATCCATCCATCAATTACCTGTAGCCGCTTTATCCTGTTCTACAGGGTCGCAGGCAAGCTGGAGCCTATCCCAGCTGACTATGGGCGAAAGGCGGGGTACACCCTGGACAAGTCGCCAGGTTATCGCAGGGCTGACACAGAGACAAACAACCATTCACACCTACGGTCAATTTAGAGTCACCAGTTAACCTAACCTGCATGTATTTGGACTGTGGGGGAAACCGGAGCACCCGGAGGAAACCCACGGGGACACGGGGAGAACATGCAAACTCCGCACAGAAAGGACCTTGCCGACCGCTGGGCTCGAACCCAGGACCTTCTCGCTGTGAGGCGACAGTGCTAACCACTACACCACCGTGCCGCCCGAAAGGTAAGTAATTTATTATATTTTTTTTTCCACCAAAGTTGCATTTTGTGGCTTCGAAGCGAAGTTTTAGTGCCGTTTCTAGAACACAACATCAAGAAAACGTGGAAGAAAGAGCAATAATGGAAGAGCCGGTTTCTAAGCTACCTAAAACTAGCAATGGTAATTATTTTTTGTTACATATTTTTCATAGTTCTATTCTAGTACTAAGTCAATTGTTTTAATGATAAACTCAAAAGATGCATCATCTCAACAGCTCGCAACATGAGATTAAAGAATGATGCAAAGCCCGCGTTATTTTCTCAAATGTATTTTTTTCATTTACAAACCTGTGGGTATGTACTCAGGCTGCCAGTCAGTGTGTGACCCCCACCCTGCCCTGCCCTTTGAAAAATCCTAGCTACGCCCCAGATACATTACATATAAAATGTAGGCTCCAGTCCAGCATCTGATAAGAAAGACTTGATTTGGGGGCCCCTGTGCATCATTAAGCTAAAATACACCTCTTTAGTTTGAGCTTACTTTAGGTTATTTTAGCAAAAGAAATTATTCAAAAGAAGTATTAAGACTCTACCTTTTACTTCAACACAAAACTTGATTTAGGAAAGTCTTGGACCAACCAACAGTGAAAGAATTTGATTTTCCTGTCGATTTACAAACCGAACACAGCACGTGACCGCATTTACATCAAACGTTCGTCACGGGGAGTTGACAAGCCACACCCCCTGAAACGTTCGCCACGGGAGCTCAAAACGCCCCGCCCCCTGAAACAAAAAGCTCTTTAATCGCGAGTGAGCCGGCAGACAGCACTTTCACTCTGGCGGTTTTGTTTGTTTTTAACAGACCCCTGTATTACTGACACTGTGTGATGTGAGTTTGCCTCCCCAGTGCCTGTTTCAGCCCTTAAATCATCTTCAGCACTTGAAGAAGCTCACTCAAAACCAGGGGCATAGATAGGATTTTTGAACTGGGGGGGACTGAGCTGTCAGCAAATGATTCCATTTTGTGTATATATGTACGTGTGCGTGTGCACACTACCGTTCAAAAGTTTGGGGTCACTTTGAAATGTCCTTATTTTTGAAAGAAAAGCACTGTTCTTTTCAATGAAGATCACTTTAAACTAATCAGAAATCCACTCTATCCATTGCTAATGTGGTAAATGACTATTCTAGCTGCAAATGTCTGGTTTTTGGTGCAATATCTCCATAGGTGTATAGAGGCCCATTTCCAGCAACTCTCACTCCAGTGTTCTAATGGTACAATGTGTTTGCTCATTGCCTCAGAAGGCTAATGGATGATTAGAAAACCCTTGTACAATCATGTTAGCACAGCTGAAAACAGTTTAGCTCTTTAGAGAAGCTATAAAACTGACCTGCCTTTGAGCAGATTGAGTTTCTGGAGCATCACATTTGTGGGGTCGATTAAATGCTCAAAATGGCCAGAAAAATGTCTTGACTATATTTTCTATTCATTTTACAACTTATGGTGGTAAATAAAAGTGTGACTTTTCATGGAAAACACAAAATTGTCTGGGTGACCCCAAACTTTTGAACGGTAGTGTGTATACATGTTATTTCACCTCCCTCACTGCCATCACCAGGAACTACCTGCAGGCCAGGACAATGATAACATTTTAACATAGCCTATGGAAATCCAAAGTTTACACATTATCATCACGCACAGAAATTGCAAAACTGCAAAACTAGTTTTAAAACCGCTAAGTTCCAACTGTTAAACATAGCGAGAGGCTGGGCTACGTGTGTGTGTGTAAAGTGTAAACCAGTGCATCCTGACTTTCTAACTATGCCTGTGTGTTGCGTGAGCGGCAGTCAGTCAACAACTCTTCGCAAAGTTTGCTTATGAAACAATATGCTCGCTGAAATTATGGCAGGGAACGCCAGATTAAACATTAAAACTGCCTTCTGAGCACTGTATCTACAGGCTACCACCGAAAGAAGGAGGCTACCAGAAAGGCATCTCTACTCCGTACGATTTTACTTTCACTACGACATTACTTTGAACAGACTATCAAAAAATTGCAAGGTGGTATGATAAAGTAAGGCACAGATTACTTACAGTCGTTTTTTTTTTTTTAAAAAACGATGCAATCGTTTTCTGCCTTTTGGCACCCTTCATCATGCCGTGTTGGGGTCCTGAACTAGGAGGAGCTGTCCCCGATATGCCTGTCAAACTTGTTGTGGGTAACCATAGCAACCAAGCCCGAGCTCGCAACCTGTGCAGTCTGCGCAGTTGCAACCATGTATGTACTGCTGTGCACCTCAATAAACCGAATGGTAATTAGTCTTTTGATTTTTCCGTGAGGTTTGCCTTATGCAAAGAAAGACAGCATAGACGTTTTTTCCTCCCTATAAGTGGGGGGGACCGAACGAGGTGAATTTAAATCTGGGTGGGACGAATCCCCCCCGTCCCCCCTTCTATCTGCGCCCGTGCTCAAAACACTTCATCAGCTTACACTGCGCTATTGTTTGGTTCCCGCAGAGAGAATAGGTCATGTGCAGGAATTGGTCACGTGTCAGTTTTCCCCATAGCAACAAGCCCGTGGTGGGTAAGCTAACTTGACATTCCCTGACAACCATAAGAGTCTGACTGGCAATGCAAAGCGATCCATTTCTATAATTGCTGTTTTTACCTTTCCTTCTGTCTTTTTTGACCCGAATTTTCACATGTACTTGGAAAAAGTTTGTGGTTTTAACTTCTGTCTTAAGTTAAAGCGAACCCTCGGCTGTAAAAGAGAGGGTTTTTTGGGACTCCAGTTGGTCGCTGCTGAAAGAAATTAACATGCAAAATAGTGGATTTCTCAGGTATGTTTATAACTTATAATTTCTCCTTTTCTACCTTTAAGTTATAAACATACCTGAGATATTTATTTATTTATTTAGCGGTTCAAATCCTGCGCTCTGATTGGCTGGCGAGCAGGTCCGTACAGTTATGAACCTCTGGCGACTCGTTCGTTCACAACAAAAACATACTAGCAATTTTTGTCAACATTTTTTTTAATAAGATTATCAAAAATCTTATAAATTTCTGCCAGCATTTCTCAGTATAATAGCATTAATTTTACAGCATGGATAGCGATAACGACAATGTTCACAGCGAAAGCGAGTTTTACTACCCTGAGGAAGAAGAAATAAAATAAATAAAACATTTCAGGAGAAAGCTAAAAACCTATAACTGTTGCTAACGCCGAGCAAAAACATGGCTGAATCCTGAATGACTCCTATTTGTATAAATAGGGGACTACATAGGTGGCAAAATGTAGTTTTTTTTTTTTTCCTGCCATGGAAGTGCACTTGTATACCGAGGAGGAAGCAATTTGCATTACAGCCGTGAATGAGGATTCAAAATGGCGGCTCGGCTTGGTTTTCCCTTTCGGGTGCTCTCGTTTTCTGTTAGAATTTGGTAAAGAAAAAAATAAATATATTATTTACCAGCTTAAGGTTGGTCCGTATGGTGAAATACCGTGACCTCGGCCTTGAATACTGACCTCGGCCCAGAGGGCCTCGCTCGGTACTTTCAAGACCTTGCTCACGGGATTTCACCATACGGACCTCCCAGCTGGTAAATAACATTATATAAATTATATAACCCATGGTTTTCCCCAAAGCGTTTGAGCGTATCTGGCCCGATACTCTTGCTCTGCCTGCCGATACGCTTAGTCGCTTTAGTTAAAATCCGATACGCTTAGATTTATACCGATACGTTAAATTTCCTACCCACAAGTAACTAGATACATAGGAGAGCAAGTAACAGATCCATTTACATACTGATTGATATTTGTGTTAAACAAGCCGTCTTTTTTTTCCAATGTTTGTGTTGATTCTATCAAAGTAATATGTCCGCGTGGTAAGACGTAAGCAAACTGTAATCTGTTGGCTATGTCAAGATCACGTGTTTAAACCATCCAATAAAAATATCGAAAGAAAACGTCAGACATCCCGGAAGTTTCCAATTCATTATAAGCGATCTCATTGGCTGCCGATGTCGTCCCCCACCAGACAGGCAAAGCCAACTGATTTTAATCACAAAAGTTTGAGGGGCGTAGCTAGGATTTTTCGGGGGGTGTCACACACTGACTGGCAGCCTGAGTACATTATGTAACACAAAAATAATTACCATTGCTAGTTTTAGGTAGCTTAGAAACTGGCTCTTCCATTATTGCTGTTTCTTCCACGTTTTCTTGATGTGTTTTAGAAACAGCACACTAAAACTTCGCTTCGAAGCCACAAAATATAACTTTGATGGGAAAAAAATTATACAATAAATTGCTTACCTCTCTTCACATCTAAAGAAGGAGGAAAGTTTCACTTGTTCTGACATGGCAAATTATTAACATGAGGAAATACTCGTAATTCGCAACTAAAAAGACTGCAGCTACACTGGCAACTCGACCATGCCTTCTTTAAAAAAAATAAATTAATTTAAAAAAATAATGGATGGTGTAAGTGGTTAGCACGGTCGCCTCACAGCAAGAGGGTTCTGGGTTTGAACCCAGCGGCCGGCGAGGGCCTTTCTGTGTGGAGTTTGCATGTTCTCCCCGTGTCTGTGTGGGTTTCCTCTGGGTGCTCCGGTTTCCCCCACAGTCCAAAGACATGCAGTTAGGTTAACGTGGGGCGGCCTTGGGCTGAAGTGCCCTTGAGCAAGGTACCTAACCCCTGACTGCTTCCCGGGCGCTCTAGTGTGGCTGTGCGTGTGTTCGCTGCTTCAGATGGGTTAAATGCAGAGGATGAATTTCACTGTGCTTGAAGTGTGCATGTGACAAATAAAGGTTTCTTCTTCTTTAGTGCAATCGTGTTGCGCTTGCGCACAACTGTTTCAGTCCTGCGCGCCGTGGCTCGTGCACCTGAAGGCGCGCCTTGGCTCGGGCTGCGCGCGCGCCTAATGAGCTCCAGCACACGCGCCGTTAACAAAGAACACCTGTCTTTAAATCAATGAACTATGTTTAGGCTATTTAAGGACTGCGCCCATGCAAGGACAATGCGAAGTATTATGCTACGTCTAGTGTGCCTTACAGAGCCTTGTTTCCTGGCCCTGTTCTTGTTGACCTCCTGGTTTTTCGACTCCTGTTTCTCGTCCCTTAATCTTGTACGGTTTTGCCTCTGATCTTCTGTCCGCGCCTCGATTGACCTCCTGCTTGTTTCCTCGATTATGACTTTGCCTGCTGTTTCGGACTGTTTGCCTGTTGTGCATGTCTCACGCACTTTATGCTCATATCGCACTGTGTATTATTTAACATATCTGCACTTACATCCGCCTCTCCCACACACACTCTAACAAACTGGGTTTTCGTGCCCAAACCACAGGAAGTCAAGGTTATAGAAACACTAATGAGGCTGAGGTGACAATCTAGTTAAAAAAAAAGTTAGAAAAATTACAGTGGGCGCTTTTCTAATATTCTTATGCGGCTATTGAAAAAAATGGATGGTCCGACAAAGGGAGGGGGGGTCGCGAGCACCCCAGGACCCCCCCCCCCCCCCCCCCCAGCTACGCCCCTGTAGTCTATTATCTTTCATGAATGTGTTAAGTACATAGTCTTTCTGCAAACTTAAAGGGCTCCTGACAGCAAAATTATGCTCTAAAATAGGTTTCTGTAATAAAACTACAAACACCACTGATCACTTTCATGATAGAACAAACCACCAACAGAACGAAATCAGAAGATTTGTCTTTGTGCGAAGTTGTGTCAATCTGGCCAAGCGCTAAGCCGCTGTCAGTGGCCACCATATTTGCCGTGATGTCACATGCAGAACGACTGCTCAGCCTTCAAGGCAGCTATGGCCAACGAAACAGGGCGATTTTCTGACCAGTTTTCAGAAACTGAGGCCCTTTTTGAGGTTGACACTGGACATGTCGGATTGCATGAAGACGAAGCAGTGGGTGGCATTTTGCCTTATCGTTTTGAGCTGTATCTGGACGATTTGCCTGCAGAAGGCGAGATTTCCGACTCGGCCACAGACGATGGGCCCAATGCAGAGGACGTCGTGATCCCAGCTGACATCGGGAGGCTCCAAAACACTGAATGGTAATATAATAATAATAATAATAATAATAATAATAATAATAGATCTAGTCCTCTGAGGGGGGGGGGCATGCGGACAATATTACCGCACTGATTTCCTTTCAAAAAAATATGCTCTCTTGAAAGTTCATGGTCTTTTAGATTTGGGCCGTTTTCTCACATTTTTATTTGATAAGAATAAAAACTTCTATGAACTGATGAAATTCAATTGCATGTTCGGCCTATAAGGTCCAGCCAACACGGTATTGCAGCGGAACTGTGGCAGAACTTTGAATCATGAACAAATTCACCTATTACTATTATTTATTAGTAAATATCTCATTACAAGATGGAGATCTACACCGAAAAATCATCAATGAACAACTAATCAAACAAGTGTCACATGTCTGTCAGAGGCCCACCTGTCATTGGGAGTCCACATGTCCCATGTTCGGCGCGCTTGTTTTGCCCACTCTTTGTGTCTGATGGGATCCTTGGGAAAGGTATACAGACTATACCCGGCTTCACTGGTGTTGGAACAAAATCCAGCCACACAACGAGCAGGTATATTCACCAAAATAAACGACTCAGACGCAAAAATATTCACTTGCAAAGCACTGGTGAACAACGAGAAGTTGGAGAAAATGTCTGTCAGCGGTTCTGCACGTGATGTCATATCCGCCTTCTTCCTCGGCCGTGGGTTGGCTCACTATGATATCGATTTATCTGCGTGGTGGGCCATTCAAAACGATGTTTGTTACTATTCTGTCGCACGATGTGTGAAGTAAATATGTCATTTTATTCAACTCAATATGGCTGAAATTGACAATTTAACATATTTTTTGCTGTCAGGAGCCCTTTAAATGTATGAATTAAGTTTTCTTTTCCTTTAAATATGTTTTAATCTTAATCTAGTCCATTTAATAAAGTGCCAAAATGTAAACTTTATAATATGCAGTTGCCTTAACTTTTCTTTTCAGTGCATCTTAGGTATACATTACCAGTCAAAAGTTTGGAAATGCCTCTAATTCAGTGGTTTTTCATTATTTTAAAATTTTTTGAATTGCAGGTTAATACTAAAGTCATCGACATTATGAAGAAATATATATGGAATTATTTGGTAAACAAAAAAGTGTTAATCAAACCAGAATATTTGTTATTTTAGATTCTTCAAAGTAGGCACCTTTTGCTTAGATGACATCTTTGCACGTCTTGGCATTTTCTCAGTCAGCTTTACGAGGTAGTCACCTGGAATGGCTTTCAGTTTACTGCTGTGCCTTGTCAAGAGTTAATTTCTTGAATTTCTTGACCTCTTAATGTGCTTGAGACCATCAGTTGTGTTGTGAAGAGGTAGAGTTGGTATACAGTGAATGGCCCTATTTGAGTACTGTTCTAATCCATATTATGCCAAGAACTACTCAACTATAAGGCCAAGTTTACATTAGACCGTATCTGTCTCGTTTTCTTCGCGGATGCACTGTCCGTTCACATTAAAACGCCGGGAAACGGGAATCCGCCAGAGCCCACGTATTCAATCCAGTTCGTGTCTGGTCCGGTGCTGTGTAAACATTGAGAATACGCGGATACGCTGTGCTGAGCTCTAGCTGACATCGTCATTGGACAACGTCACTGTGACATCCACCTTCCTGATTCGCTGGCGTTGGGATCTCACACACAGCGGCTCAGTCCCGAATCACTGCTCGTGCGCTTCACTCGCTCGCTCTGTGAGCTACGCAGGGCCGGAGTGCGCACCCTCCAGAGGGCACTCGCTGTTCAGGGCGGAGTGATTTGGAGCGCAGGAGGAAGCGCTGAGCCGCACTGAGGTTTATTTACACATTTCAATCTCCTTCAGGCGCTTAAACTCAGTGAGAACATGAACATCACAGCCAGGTGTGTTTATTTGCTGGAGAAGGTGTTCGCTTGCCATCCTTCCACTTGCAAGTGGTGAGTGACTTGCGCATGCCCGATATGCACTGGGATCATGTGACATGCCGTCTAATTAGTCATGTGATTAGCGTATCCGTGTATTGGCGTTGCTGTGTGAATGCGAATCGTGTATTGGCGTTGCTGTGTGAATGCGAATTGTGTATTGGCGTTGCTGTGTGCACGCGAATCGTTTTAAAAACGTTAATCTGATGATCCGCTGATTCGAAATAATGTAAACAGGGCCTAAGTAAAGAAAAACGACAGTCCATCATTACTTTAAGAAATGAAGGTCAGTCAGTCCGAAAAAGTTTGGGACGAGTTGGACCGCAGAGTGAAGGCAAAGCAGCCAACGAGTGCTCAGTACCTCTGGGAACTCCTTCAAGACTGTTGGAAAACCATTTTGAGTGATTACCTCATGAAGCTGACTGAGAGAATGTCAAGCGTGTGCAAAGCTGTAATCAAAGCAAAAGGTGCCTACTTTGGAGAATCTAAAATCTAAAACATATTTTGGTTTGATTAACATTTTAAAGTTTACTAAATGATTCCTTACGTGTTGCTGCATAGTCTGGATGATTTCAGTATTAATTTACAATGTAGGAAAAAAATAAAAACATCGAATTTGAAGGTGTTTCCAAACTTTTGACTGGTACTGTACATATATTACGGTAATTGCATCAGAAACATTCTAAATCGTTACAGTTATAGTAATACAGCAACTTATTTTAAGGTGGCAGGTCTTAGGTTCAGATCCCTTTGTGATCAACAGGAGGTCATGATGATCGATTCTCTTCATTGGATTGCATAAGATGGAGCAAACCACTGCTCATATTTTTATGTACATTTTTGTTACAACACTACTTGATCAGACATAATTAAGGGATCCCCGTAGATTTTCAATCTCTCATATACCTCAGTAATCTATAACCAAACAGTTTAACTTGCATGTTGAACTTTAATGTGAAATTTCAAATGTGTATACATTAATACTATTTAGGTCAGAAATCATTGAAACACTGGTAAAATCTATCCTATAATCATGTGTCTAAAACCTCTGAGACCCTGAAAATGCACCTGAGAGCATCTATTTTCAGAAAATTTTCCAGGGGGGCATGCCCCCACACACCCCTAGTTTCACTTCGTGCCGTTGGCGCTCAATTGTATGTGTATTATCATGCCAGAATTTAGGGCTTTAATTTTTTTCTGGGGAAAACACTAACTTTTATAATTTCTCCTTTTCTACCTTTAAGTTATAAACATACCCGAGAAATCTGCCATTTTGCACGTCAATTTCTTTCAGCAGCGACCAACTGGAGTCCAAAAACACACTTTTATGCCCAAGGGTTCGCTTTAACATACGACAGAAGTTAAAACCACAAACTTTTTCCAAGTACATGTGAAAATTCGAGTCAAAAAACGACAGAAGGAAAGGTAAAAAGAGCGATTATAGAAATGGATTGCTTCGCATCGCCAGTGAAACTCTTATGGTTGTCAGGGAATGTCAAGTTAGCTTACCCACCATGGGCTTGTTGCTATGGGGAAAACTGACACGTGACCAATTCCTGCAAATGGCCTATTACACCACCACACCAGCCGATTAAGACACATTGCGATTGGTCAAACGCTTGGCACCGCCCATTTGTTATCATGTGTAGTCGATTTTTATTAATCAGAAGCACGTGCTTATTGTTTACACTCTGGCTTCCAGCCGCCTCTCCACTGGGGCTGGATTTCTACAAAAGATAACTCACAATAAAGTTACAAATTTGATCTGATGTATGCCAAGCATGCATTTGTGCACTGGTATGTTGGTGAGGAGGGTGAGTTCTCAGAGGCCAGAGAGGGCATGGCTGCCCTGGAGAAGGATTATGAGGAGGTTGGTGTTGATTCCATTGAGGGTGAGAAAGAGGCAGAGGAGTACTAGTGTGGGAACAAAAAGTGGAAATTAAAACATGTAGCCAGTATGTACACATGATATTCCTTAAGTATCAAGTGTAAACTCCTACTTTTGAATGTGTACCGTCGGTGTCTTGGACAGTAAAATTGTGGCAATTTGTACCTGAATAAAAGTTATAACTCAAAAAAAAAAAAAAAAAACTTATGATGAAGATGACACATCCATCTATCACTGTGATAACTGCTAGTAATTTTCTCTTCGTTACTGATGAATTATGTTTGTCAATGACGAGCGCCAGCGGGAACCCTGAGCGATGATGTGCATTATAGTAGGCATATCAGGTGAAAATCGAAATTCAACCAAATTGCTTGAAACTGCACTCATTGAATTCAGAATTAAATGCAGAACAACATGTTTTAATTCTGTAAAAAGTATGTTTATCCATTCTTGAGATATTACAAATCGAAGATTGAAAAAACGGCTTAATTTTTAGAAAATTGCCCTAATATTCTGTATGAGGATCACATGGTCCAAAATGGGCCTCATTGACGAATGACATCAAATGGTTTTCCTTAATAACTTTATTTTTCAAGATATGAACATGGAAATTTGCAGGCACATGGTTGTATACTGAATACAAAATTTGAAAAATTAGTTTAAAAAAATATATACATAAAATAGTTTTCTGATACCATGTCCATACAGTAAATATAGCATATATATTTACTCGATGACACAGTAGCCTCATAGAGTAAATATGTGTGTCCGAAATCGCGCACTTGTTCACTCCTCCCTATATAGGGAATTACTATATAGAGGACTACAGTGGGGCAAAAAAGTATTTAGTCAGTCACCAATTGTGCAAGTTCTCCCACTTAAGATGAGAGAGGCCTGTAATTTTCATCATAGGTACACTTCAACTATGAGAGACAGAATGAGAAAAAAAATCCAGAAAATCACATTGTCTGATTTTTAAAGAATTTATTTGCAAATTATAGTGGAAAATAAGTATTTGGTCAATAACAAAAGTTCATCTCAATACTTCTGTTATATACCCTTTGTTGGCAATGACAGAGGTCAAACGTTTTCTGTAAGTCTTCACAAGGTTTTCACACACTGTTGCTGGTATTTTGGCCCATTCCTCCACGCAGATCTCCTCTAGAGCAGTGATGTTTTGGGGCTGTCGCTGGGCAACACGGACTTTCAACTCCCTCCAAAGATTTTCTATGGGGTTGAGATCTGGAGACTGGCTAGGCCACTCCAGGACCTTGAAATGCTTCTTACGAAGCCACTCCTTCGTTGCCCGGGCGGTGTGTTTGGGATCATTGTCATGCTGAAAGACCCAGCCACGTTTCATCTTCAATGCCCTTGCTGATGGAAGGAGGTTTTCACTCAAAATCTCACGATACACGGATCAGTCGTCCTGGTCCCTTTGCAGAAAAACAGCCCCAAAGCATGATGTTTCCACCCCCATGCTTCACAGTAGGTATGGTGTTCTTTGGATGCAACTCAGCATTCTTTCTCCTCCAAACATGACAAGTTGAGTTTTTACCAAAAAGTTCTATTTTGGTTTCATCTGACCATATGACATTCTCCCAATCCTCTTCTGGATCATCCAAATGCTCTCTAGCAAACTTCAGACGGGCCTGGACATGTACTGGCTTAAGCAGGGGGACACGTCTGGCACTGCAGGATTTGAGTCCCTGGCGGCGTAGTGTGTTACTGATGGTAGCCTTTGTTACTTTGGTCCCAGCTCTCTGCAGGTCATTCACTAGGTCCCCCCGTGTGGTTCTGGGATTTTTGTTCACCGTTCTTGTGATCATTTTGACCCCACGGGGTGAGATCTTGCGTGGAGCCCCAGATCGAGGGAGATTATCAGTGGTCTTGTATGTCTTCCATTTTCTAATAATTGCTCCCACAGTTGATTTCTTCACACCAAGCTGCTTACCTACTGCAGATTCAGTCTTCCCAGCCTGGTGCAGGTCTACAATTTTGTTTCTGGTGTGCTTTGACAGCTCTTTGGTCTTGGCCATAGTGGAGTTTGGAGTGTGACTGTTTGAGGTTGTGGACAGGTGTCTTTTATACTGATAACGAGTTCAAACAGGTGCCATTAATACAGGTAACGAGTGGAGGACAGAGGAGCCTCTTAAAGTTGTTGTTACAGGTCTGTGAGAGCCAGAAATCTTGCTTGCTTGTAGGTGACCAAATACTTATTTTACCGAGGAATTTACCAATTAATTAATTAAAAATCCTACAATGTGATTTCCTGGATTCTTTCCCCCCATTCTGTCTCTCATAGTTGAGGTGTACCTATGATGAAAATTACAGGCCTCTCATCTTTTTAAGTGGGAGAACTTGCACAATTGGTGGCTCACGAAATACTTTTTTGCCCCACTGTATATAGTGAACTCATTGATAAAATGGAAAAAAAACGCTTTCGGACACTAGTATGTCGCGCTGGTATTTACGCCATTACTGTCGCACAATTAAAACGTGCTAGATCAGCCGGCTGGTAGGTTTTCAAAAATAATAAACACATGCATGTATTTTTGTGATAAATCCATATTATACTGAGCGCATTTCCACATTAATCAATACAAAAGTAGCTGCATCTGTCACTTCTTTTAAATCAAGGCTGAATAATTTCTTCTTTGCTGCTGCCTTTTATGAAATCAAATTTGAGACTTTTAATTTGATTTCTTTCAACATGGCTGCAATGCATGATGTTGCTTGGACACTACTTTTCGTGATGCATTGTGGGATACTTTGAGTGCACTATATAGGGTGTAAATAATCCTCACTATCGTTTCGGACCGCACTACAATAATGGCGTCCTCACTATATAGTGCCCTATATAGTGAGTAGGGAGTGATTTCAGACACAGGGTTACAGTTTTCAAAACTGAAACCTCCGATCTGAGGCTGATATACACACGCTGTCACCATGACCCAAACTCTTATTTCCCAGAAATGGCCTGGCGCTAGAGCTCAGTGGTCTCAATATGCTTTTTGACAACTTCCTGTAACAACTCGGAAGTGCGTCACATCTACATCACACATGGGACCACTGGCTGAAAAAGGCGAGGAAAGGGGGACGACCTGGAGTATATTTTAAAATAGGAACGCACTTTCCCTTGGTAATTAGCATAAACATGTCTGAAAACGATTTCTTTAGTGGGCGGCACGGTGGTGTAGTGGTTAGCACTGTCGCCTCACAGCAAGAAGGTCTGGGTTCGAGCCCCGTGGCCGGCGAGGGCCTTTCTGTGCGGAGTTTGCATGTTGTCCGCGTGGGTTTCCTCCGGGTGCTCCGGTTTCCCCCACAGTCCAAAGACATGCAGGTTAGGTTAACTGGTGACTCTAAATTGACCGTAGGTGTGAATGGTTGTCTGTGTCTATGTGTCAGCCCTGTGATGACCTGGCGACTTGTCCAGGGTGTACCCCGCCTTTCGCTCGTAGTCAGCTGGGATAGGCTCCAGCTTGCCTGCGACCCTGTAGAACAGGATAAAGCGGCTACAGATAATGAGATGAGATTTCTTTAGTCTAGTCAATTTATTTCAAATGCCTGCAACCCTGTAGGACAGGATAAGCGGCTATAGGTAATGGATGGATGGTGAACTGAATTGTGTACACTCACCGGCCATTTTAATAGGAATACCTGTATGCACAGTGCGCTATTGTTACACTCATTCTTACAACACGATGACACAGTGGCTACTGCCTCTATATGAGGTAGTAGCCCCACACACACACAAAAAAAAAAAACATAATTATGCAGATTAGTATTTAATTAGCACACAGGATGAATGCATCCCAGTCAGGAATGTCATTCATATCTACCATTCTCTATCAAAATAAAAAAAGAATAAAAGATTATTTCTGATACCCTCTTTGTGCTCTGCAGGCCTTTGTATTTCTCAAAAGTAGGGCCTACTCGTGTTTATATTAAGAATATAAATGATTATTTCGATTAATATTCACAGTTTTCAAGGCTAACCTTGAAAACACTGTGAGCCACATCCAATAAACAATTCCACTTAATTGAATTGAAATTGGCACTCTGCGTTTCTGACATGGTTTTTGTGGCTACTGACTCATAGAAGCGAAGCAAGGCAGTAGCCACGATGTTATCGTGTTGTAAGAATGAGTGTAACAATAGCGCACTGCGCATTACAATCACCAGAACGGCGAATCGTGATCTTGCGATATGAACAGCTGATCTCGCGTTATGAAAGGTACACAAGAACAAATGTAAGAATGAGTGTAACAATAGCGAAACTTCGTAACCAATCAACACTTATCCTGATCAAGTTCGATTACCTGTTCTATTTCGTTATAACTTCGTAGTATTGGAAGATAATCGGCAGATGGTAAAAAGATGAACGAAATTCATCTCGTGGTTCCACAAGGCTACTGATTCGATATCAAGTAAATGGTGGTTATTTTAAGAAAGTTTACTTTTTGATTATCACAGCTTTTGTTTGGTCCTTCTGAAAGGTCACTTGAAAGGTTTTGTAAGGTTTTTTTTTTGTTTGTTTTGTTTTAGCTTTTTGGCAGATATATTGAAAAGCCAATATCAAACTTCTGCTGTTTGATTTAATTTTTACATTTTATTTTAGTCTTTACACTACACTTGTGAAACGAAATGTGCTCATTAGTACTAAATAATGCTTCGAAGACAATTCATGAACAAGTGCTTTCTTACTATTGTGAAAATAGATCTAGTTCATAGCGCTGTATTTTGAACAAAACACAAACAAAATTGGCAACCAAAACACTACAAGCCCTGATGCTGCTCACAGCTTGGTGATGCTTGCAAGAGATGAGGCGAGTATAACTGATAACATTTATATATGCTATATTTACTGTATGGACATGGGATCAGAAAACTATTTTATTTATAAGCAGTAGCCACAGTAACCCATAGGGTACCTATTTTTTAAAATCTCATTCCGACCACCAAGATCTCAGAATTTTTTTTCAAAACAACTACAGTTGTATTCTAAAATAGTTATTTATTTACATGAATCAGTTTGATTTGAGAAAAAAAAAGTAGGTAAAGCTATGAAACCTCACTTCAAAGTCTCCTGTGAATCATAACATCGAAGCTGACAGAAAATTTTGCTGGATACTTCGGCAGAAACAGTGAGAGCTAGCAAACATCCCTATAAAAGTTCTCTGATTGACATTCACGAGTAATCCAGTCGGAAACCGATCAGAAGAGAGCCTGACCACTTTACCGTCACTCAAAAAGCACCGGCAGTTTCCCGACGTCACACGAGCAGAGTTCTTGTGGCTACTGCCTCAAAGAGCCTGTAGCCACTATGTCATTGTGTTGTAAGAATGAGTGTAAAAAATAGCGCATGTGCATACAGGTGTTCTTATTAAAATGGCCGGTGAGTGGATACAATTTGGTTCACCATTCGAAATAAATGGACTAGACTAAAGAAATCGCTTTCAGACATGTTTATGCTAATTACCAAGGGAAAGTGCGTTCCTATTTTAAAATATACTCCAGGTTGTCCCCCTTTCCTTGCCTTCTTCGGTCAGTGGTCCCATGTGTGATGTAGATGTGACGCACTTCCGAGTTGTTACGTATGGAAGCCGAGAGAGGCCCTTCATATAATCTTTTTTTTATTCACCTTGTTATCCCGAGATAACGACATAATTCGAGATCTCGAGAAAACAAGACCGTTATCCCGAGATAACGACATAATTAATTCGAGATCTCGAGAAAACAAAACAGTTATTCCGTGATCTTGAGAAAACAAAATTATTCCGTGATCTCGAGAAAACAAAACAATTATTTCATGATCGAGTAAACAGCTGAGAAATGGTTCATTCAGGTGCGCCAAGAGACTTGTGATTTGCTGACTTTGGGGCTATTTCTCATTCTGTATAGACGCAACGTTGGTCATTAGAATGTCTGGAATAATCGATCAACTAATAAGGCAATACTTTGATCAGGGGTTGACACAGGGAGAGATTGCATTAAGTCTTTTAATAAGGGATAATTTCAAAATTAGTCCGCGGCACCTCCGCAGAAGACTGGCCCGGCTTCGTCTCTACCGACGGAGATACAGTGATCCAGCTGAGATCGTAGATTTTATCTCTAAACTTATGAACGGGCCAGGACGGCTTCATGGCTACCGTATGATGCACGCAAGGTGCCGTTTAGCCGGATTCCATGTCAGTCGTGATGTTGTGGCGGAGATCCAGACCACTCTTGATCCCGAGGCCGTGCAGCGTCGGAAAGGTAGGAGGCTGCGTAGAAGAGCCTACAGTGTTCCGGGGCCAAATTATGTGTGGCACATGGATTCATACGACAAGCTCACCCCCTTTGGCATCGGGGTGAACGGGTGCATCGATAGATTTTCAAGGCATATCATTTGGATGGAAGCAAACTGCACCAACAGCAACCCATGCGTGATTGCAGCCTATTTTGCTCAAACTGTCACTAAACTCGGAGGCTGCCCAAAAATCCTGAGATCAGATCATGGAACAGAGAATGTCCATGCCAACAGACTACAGACTTTTTTCAGGGAAGATGACACTGGAGAGGTCCATGGTCCTCCTTCTGTTATTCAAGGAAGGAGCACGGCAAACCAAAGAATCGAATGTTGGTGGGGGACGTATAGGAGACAGAATGTGGACTACTGGTGAGACGTCTTCAGAGACTTCCAAGCTACAGGTGATTTCAGTGGTGATTTTATCGACAAGGGTCTTATTCAATTCTGTTTCCTAAAGATTATACAGGTAATCAATCAGCACATGATAGGCTATTTAGTTTGAGAGTAAAAACGGTTGGAATAAAGTGGTGGGTGTGTGTGTAATTGTGTGCGTAACAGTTTGGCCAGTGCGCACGCAGCCAGGCCAATTTGCAATCTTTTAAACCCGTGCGTGTATTGAATCATACTTGTATATCATGCTTCTCACTCTCAGTGCCTGACTTACAGGACAAGCTGGACACAGTGGTGCAAATGTGGGACAACCATCGCACTCGTCCGGGGAGGAATGGGCGTGATCTCTACCATGGCAAGTCAGTGATGATGTACAACGTACCTGAGCTGTATCATGCACAGAATTATCTGCATCCAGTTGAAATGGACAAAATTAACGCAATCCTAGGTGAAGACATCTGCCAGTGGAAAACAGATATTCCATGTGACATTGACCTACATGACTTATGCTTGCTGGTGATGGAACAACACAACTTGACTCGCCGCCCTGACGCTGAAGGAGCCATTAAACTCTACAAAGACCTGAGGCCATTCAGTGCGTTTACATGCACATAGAGAAAATCGAATTTCTGCCGTTGCTCGACTGAAATCGAAGTTCTAAATGCCATGGAAACACCTTAGATCGGCTGAAATCGAACCGAACTTGATTTCTCGTAATCGAGCTACACGACCTAGATTATGCGATTGTAGCTGAGCTACTTGGTGCATGTAAACCCTATCGAGCTACGTAGTCGAGCTACTTACTTCAGCACTGCCCCTTCCGGAAGTGACGAGTGCACAAGCGGGAAACACAACAGCCTCGGTCGGCATGACAACGAATCATGACAACGGCATGAATCTTTTCTTTTTGTGGCATTGTTTGCACTGTTAAAATTTAGCTCACTTACCGTATCACCAAATACATCTGTATAGCTGTTGCATAGCTGTGAATTGTGTACATAAACAAGTCACTGTATTTGTGTGCGCGCGCGTATATATATATATATATATATATGTCCAACATCTGAAGAATGTCAATAAAAACAAAACAATTGAACTTTGTGTGTTTATTAAGACATAAGTTAAATTGTAAGCAAAAAAAAAAATATTTTTGTAAGCAAAAAATGGACTTTAGAAAAATATGCAATTGTGCAAAATAAGTTGTCTTACAAAACAGTGGTCTGCGCAGGACAGTTTGTAGCCATACAGTCAGTTAGAGCAAGCCTAATAGCTTGAGCACGGAACTTGTGAACACGGAACTGCCAGTGTTGCCAGATTGGGCGGTTTTAAGTGCATTTTGGCGGATCTGAACATGTTTTGGGCTGGAAAACGTCAGCAATATCTGGCAATACTGCTGATAACTTTGTTTATACTCTTGAATAGCTCTTCTTCATGACGACAACTGGAAGTGTACCAACACGATGGGGCGTGTAGCGCCACCTGTGGCTCGGGTGCACCATGTACCTCACACAATAGCTCGATTTCCTTGTGTGCATGTAGGATTGGATTTCTCTGGCACCCCTGCTAGGACCCTTAGCTCGATTACCGACAGTAGCTCGATTTGGATGTGCATGTAAACGCACTGATTGATAAAGGCACTCCTGGAAGAAGCTGATGACTGATCTAACAGTCATTGTTTCTGTTGTATATGCTCTTGCTAAGGTCATGATTTCAGTAAACTTACACTTGACATGTCAGCTGATTGTCTTTTTTGCTAGTGTATATATATATTTTATTTTGCATGTATATTGTGGATTTGAAAGACAGTATTTCCTCAGCACACTGTAGTGAGATTACACTCAAATGACAATAAGTGACTAACTTTATGCAGACAATCAAATGATTCCAAGGGGTTCAAAAACTTTCAACTCTGAATGTATTTAAGAAGTGCAAGGAAGGGCAGCATACAGTATCGTCAAAACTGAAGTCAGCAATATTACACAATCCACAGTCATGTGTGTAATGGTGAGTTCAGGAAATACTGCAGCAGGATGATTTTAAGATGGCATACAATAGTCACATGGTCATTGCCGTTCAGACATTTAAAATGTTATGTCCGCAACAAAAGGCAGAACAAGTAATAATTCAGAAAAATACTGCATCAGGAAGAACATTTGAGTTCTTATAAGTTGAGTGTGAGGGAAGCATATCATTCAACAACTATCATGACTATTGCAAAACTGAAGTCAGCAACACAACTTGACACAATCCACAGTAATGTGTGTAACGACGAGTTCAGAAAATACTGCAGCAGAAATATATTACAGTAGTTTTAGGATGAAATTCAATAATCAATGTCATTGCAGGTTTTAAAACACATTAAAACATTTAAAACGTTATGTCAGCAATAAAAGGCAGAACAAGTTGTAATTCCATCAGGAAGAACATTTGCATTCTTATAAGTTGAGTAATGCAACATTCAGAAAATACTGAATCAGGAAGAACATTCAAGAGTTATTACATAATGATTTCAAATCATAGAATCCTGTCAAACAATCCTGTAAACAAGTATGCTGTCGTTGCAATTCAAACATTTTAAAAATAATGACAGCAACATGACAAAAGGCAGAAAAAAAAGAATCAGGAATGAAAAGTGGAATATTTCTCATAGATATTTTGATCACTGTATCTCCGTCGGTAGAGACGAAGCCGGGCCAGTCTTCTGCGAAGGCGCCACGGACTAATTTTGAAATTATCCCTTATTAAAAGACTTAATGCAATCTCTCCCTGTGTCAACCCCTGATCAGAATGTTGCCTTATTAGGTGATCGATTATTCCAGACATTCTAATGACCAAAGTTGCGTCTATACAGAATGAGAAATAGCCCCAAAGTCAGCAAATCACAAGTCTCTTGGCGCATCTGAATGAACCATTTCTCAGCTGTTTACTCGAGATCATGAAATAATTTTTTTTTGTTTTCTCGAGATCTCGAAATAACGGTTTTGTTTTCTCGAGATCTTGAATTAATTATGTCGTTATCTCGGGATAACAAGGTGAATAAAAAAGATTATATGAAGGGCCTCTCTCGGCTTCCGTAGTTACGGGAAGTTGTCGAAAAGAGTATTGAGACCACTGAGCTTGAGCGCCGGGCCATTTCCGGGAAATAAGAGTTTGGGTCATGGTGATGGCGTGTGTATATCAGCCTCAGTTTGGAGGTTTCAGTTTCGAAAACTGTAAGAGATAAGAGTACAATAATATAAAAGTACAGACACTTGCTATATTTTACTTCTGTGATATTTTTAAATTGTTCATTTTTGGATTACGCTTCATTTTTGTGGCCACTGCTTATATATATATATATATATATATATATATATATATATATATATATATATATATATATATAAATTTTATTTTTAAGCAGTAGCCACATGTACCCATCGGGTACCTATTTGTACCAACTTCAACTTGTCGTTACTCCCAAAGTACTGAACAGATCTTAACAAGATAAGTTTCTTTGGAAAGCAGAAATTATAAGCTTTTTAATGATAGTATTCATTCACTGTAGAAAATATTCAAGAGTTAAGCAGTGACAGATTTG
The DNA here is from genome assembly GCF_027579695.1 of Neoarius graeffei. Lineage (NCBI taxonomy): Eukaryota > Metazoa > Chordata > Actinopteri > Siluriformes > Ariidae > Neoarius > Neoarius graeffei. The sequence continues at coordinate 28,459,912 of NC_083571.1, read as the reverse complement.
GAAACTTAGATGATCGTCTGCATTGGATGATTTTAGCGAGCGGTATTTATTACCTCGCTCGGGATGAAGTCCACCAGGGGGCGAGGTATTGTTTTCGGTGAGGTTTATTTGTTTTTTTTGTTAAATGATGTTACGGGAAAACAGCTGGACCAATCTTCATGAAACTTTCAGGATAGATGGGCACTGGTCTCAAATAGAACCTCCAACATTGGGGGGGGGGGGGGGTCATCCGGTCAAGATCAAGGTTTTTGTGGTTACTGCTTCATATAGAGGCGGTATTTGTGCTGTAAGAATGTAAGAGTGTAACAATCGTGCAGTACAGTGTGTTCTGATTGGCTGACAGCAGCAGAGAATCAATCAGAACCATGTTTATTGGTCAAGCATGTTCACACACACAAGGTCAAAATCAAGGTCAAAATCATTTTCTCGCGATAGCTTCCTTCATATTCATTATAAGTGCTACCGGGCAAGGTTTGCTTTGCCTGGCAACACTTGTTTTCATGCTGTAGCCATTTGCTACTACAAATATTATACTAAAATAGGAGGAAGGTATGATGTTCTCCTTCTAGCTCGGTTTCATTGTGCATGGAAAAATGATTATAAGACTTCCTCTGTTACAAACTAGCTTTATGTCATTTCTTCTTTCCAGCTGCATACCATACTGTCTATGCATGAGACGTAACCCTGACTATGAGGGTCAATCAAATGAAAACCTTATAATTTATTAGTTGCAAATAGGTGCCACAAATCATGTTGTTTTTCTACATGCTCTCCATTTCGTTCAATGCAAATGTTTCAGTGCTTCACTGGAAGTAAAATTTGATTCAATTCTAAGTTATGGTGCACTTTTTAAGGTTTTCATTTGACTCACCCATAGAATTTCGTTTGTAATCAGAAACTGACTGAAAGCCTGTAACGGTCCATCAAAATCAAGCTGCAAAGTTCTATTTCTCGTCATTAAAACGAATTAAAAAAATAAAACTTGTTCACTCAAAGCAGCAGGTTTGATTAGAGACAACTTGGTGGATGGTTTTTCATTCCACGCCTGATACAACTCCATTCACACATCGTTTGCTTTATTTCTAGTTCATCCGGCCGACAGGCGATGAGTTTATGCCATCACGTGCTGTCCACCCAGCGTCGGTCACATTTCACGAAAATTGCTGCTTCTCTCAATTCTTCACCGATTTTTATTCTTTTTGGCAGGAAGGTAGGTCTGCCTGGGGTGCATACAGCTTCTACCCAAATTTGTATAATTTCAATTAATAATGAAGATATGGAGTAATTCAGCCCTAACGATCAGTTTCCACACAAATCGCTTCTTCTCCCTCAATTCTTCACCGATTTTGATTCTTTCTGGCACGAAGGTAGGGGTACATAGGGTGCATATAACTTCTACCCAGACTTGCTGAATTACAATTATTAATTAAAGCCGCAAGCGGCCTCGACGGGCCCTCGCGCCAGCGGCCAAGGGGGGCGGGGGCATGCGTCCCCGCGAAATACCTTCCACAGCTTCTTTGGCAAGAGACATTACTCCCACAATGGTGACAAAGCACAGAATTGGACACAGAGTACACGGTGCGCTGAGATGTTGTCATGGACAGAACATTTCATGCCATGGCTTCCCAACCAAATTAATGTATTTACCTCATCAGTCACCAAGCTAAAGCTACATAGGATTGTCTTCTGTTAGACATCTATTAGTCTGTATGTAACGCTACAACACTTGCTCCCGACTGCCTACCCATTCCCCACAGGTCATGTGTGTTTAAGGCAACCAAAACAACATACTCCTGGTGCCTCATGATTGTAAACACCTCTCCTGCAACTGCTACAGCGCAATGAGCGCCCCCAGTGGTCCACAAGTAATGTGTGTTTAAGGCAACCAAAACAACATACACCTGGTGCCTCATGATTGTAAACACCTCTCCTGCAACTGCTACAGCGCAATGAGCGCCCCCAGTGGTGAAAGTTCACCAAATTTGGTATACATGTCAAGGGACCTATGAAGAGTTGTTCTGTAAAGTTTGATCAAGTTTGACCAATCAGAAGCCGAGATATAAATTGTTGCCTGAAAACAGCGCCCCCAGTGGCAAAAGTTCACAAAATTTGGCACATATGTCAGGTGACCTGTTAAGAGTGTGCGTATCAAGTTTGATCAAGAATGAGAAAATAGAAGATGAGATATTGATTTTTGAAGAATAAATTTTTTGGTTTCTCCCATGTCAGTAGGTGGCGCTATGCTGCACATGAGCGATTATGAGGTGGAAAAATAAGTGTCTACAACAGCAACGAACTATCACAAGGTAGTGGTGTGAAGGAAAAGCATTATGGAATTATTCACCAAAAACCCGTTTTGGAGAAATTGCGTCGGCCAAAAACAGCGCCCCCCATGGACGAAAATTCCCAAAATGTGGTATACATGACATGGGAGGTAGAAAGAGGGTGGCCATGAAGTTTGACCAAATTTGAGGAAAGATTGGATTTTTTGCCCAAAAATAGCGCCCCCAGTGGCGAAATATCACAGAAATTGGGTAACATGTCAGAAGCCCAATGAGTGATTAGCGTGTGAAGTATGAGCAGTGTTGAGCAATTAGAAGATTTGTTATGAATTTTTAAGCATGTAAAATTTTGAAGTGAAAATTGATTGACGAATAACTTCTGAACGGTTTATCCTACGTGAAACGTATTTAGTAACTTTTGTCAGCCATGTCTGTAGATGATGTGCATCAATTTTGGTGACATTCCTATGAACGGTCTAGGAGGAGTTGCGCCGTCTTCGTGGCCATGCATTTCGCACAAAAGTGAAATTACCTCACTTCCTGTTGGGCGTGGCTAATGCAATGGCATTACATTTTTGTCCGGCTTAGTGAGATACATATGTGTACCAAATGGCATGCCACTACTACAAACTACATGGCAACCAGGCACCTTAATGCGGGATGCCAAAATCACAACGACTTAGGGGGCGCTATAGAGGCCCTGAGCCCCGGCCAAGTGTGGGCTTTTGGTTCTGAGTAGCGGTGGCAATTCTCGGAAGTGGCGCCAAATTTCGCGCGTTTTCGCCCATGGCAAGTGCCCCGAAAATGGCCCAACAGCGGAGAAAAATAAAGAAGAAGAAGAAGAAGAAGACGGAAGAAGAAGAAGAAGAAGAAGAAGACGGAAGAAGAAGAATAATAGTGAACTCTTACAAGAACAATAGGGCCTTCGCCCATAGGGCTCGGGCCCTAACAAGTGTTGCCAGGCAAAATAAACCTCGCCAGGTAGCACTTATGATGAATATGAAGGAAGATATCACAAAAAAATAGGTACCCTATGGGTACATGTGGTGACTGCTTATAAATAAAATAGTTTTCTGATCCCATGTCCATACAGTAAATATAGCGTATATATTTACTCTATGAGGCAGCAGCCACAAAAATGAAGCGTAATCCAAAAATGAACAATTTAAAAATCACAGAAGTAAAATATACCAAGTGTCTGTATTTTATATTATTCTACTCTTACCGCTTACACTTTTCGAAACTGAAACCTCCGAACCGAGGCTGACATACACACGCTGTCGCCATGACCCAAACTCTTATTTCCCGGAAATGGCCCGGCGCTAGAGCTCAGTGGAACGTGCTGTTCTTCTGTAATAAGCATAAACATGTCTGAAAGCGATTTCTTTACTCTAGTCCATTTATTTCGAATGGTGAACCGAGTTGTATATACTCACCGGCCATTTTAATCAGAACACGTGTATGCGCATGCGCAGTGCGCATCACCAGCAGTGCGCGATTATTACACTCTTACATATGAGTGTATGAAGCAGTAGCCATAAAGACCTTGACCGGATGACCCCCAAAATATTGGAGGTTCTATTTGAGACCAATGCCCATCTATCAAAAGTTTCACGAAGACTGATCCAGCCGTTTTCCGGTAATATCGTTTACAAAAAAAAAAAACAAAGAAACAGAAACCCAACCGAAAACAATACCTCGCCCTCCGGTGGACTCCGTCCCGGGAAGGTAATAAAGTTATGGACTAATTACGCCTTAATGAGCAGTTCAATAAAAATCGCTTCTTCTCGGTCAATTCCTCACCGTTTTGGATTCTTTCTGCCAAATAGGTAGGTATTCCTAGGGTGTATATAGCTTCTAGATATTGCATGTATATAGCGTATATACTGTAGCTTGCAACATTTATTGTGCAAGGTGGCCCACTTTAGATTGTTCCTTCTGGACTAGACGGGGCCGGAGCGAGCTACGCCGTCATTGATGATCTTGTTTCATATTGCACTGCTACAGATATACACGGATGATCCTCATTTGACTTGTCGTCATCTCTTAATGCCTATTTCCTACTGCTCAGTGAGTCCATTAGTACTTTTATGGTTCCTAATACTTAAAAAAAACTACTCTTTTTTAATTAAAAGACAAACTTTTATTGAAAAATATTGTGTCAAATTTCAGCCAACAAATCCAATACTTTGTCGATGAACTCGTAATTTTAAGTTTTAAATGCCACCGAATGGTATTTATTCACTTCACACATCTGTAAATCTGTAAAATTGAACCTGTAATTCATGAAGATTTATTCATTCAGTTTTCAAATGTTCAGTCAAACCCAGTTTGCGAAATTCACTTTGGAAAAAAAAAGTGCAGGTTAAGCATCCGGCCTACGCAAGTATGTTGAACATTGAACATTAAAAACCGATTAGATCATAGCTGATTTTTGAGAATGTGAATCTCTGTGTACTGAAATAAAACTACTTTGAATTTCAAGAAGTTTCATTCAACACATGAATAAATACAGGTGTGAGTTTTTTAAAGAAACAGTCTTGCTGTATATTTTAATGCAGAAATCAGAAACTTCAAGAGAGCGGCAGCTACAATTATCGACACCTTAACGATCTTTTGGCCGTTGCGAAAGTAGAAAAGACTTTCAATACGTAAATTGAGCATAAATAATTACTTAGACTTCCCACTGGGAAAAAAAAAAAAAAGAGTTGATTCCCAATTACTTAGCGTATCAGATCACATGACACCGTTCCACAGTTATCGACACCTTTGTCCACAGTTATCAACACCCAGGTGATTATTTATTTTAAAAAAAATAATCGGTATGTGGTATTAAGTTAACAAAACAGTTTTTATTTAGAATTTGTTTTACATAGACTTATATTTAGTACAAAATATCTTTTATATAAATATATTGGTCAGCGTTTACGTAAATGAGGTAGTAATTCCAATGTTTGTAAACAAATTAACTGATAATGTTTAACCTGTGCCAGAAAATATTTTTGTTCCACTTTCTAAGTATTTTCGTAGATCACATTTTGTTAATCATTCTTTGTTTGTATTAATTTCTAGTTTTGTAGTTTACCAATAAATGTCAACAGGAAATTGACATTGTAACCACATGAAAATCCAAGTCAAAGGTCACGTCATTCCTCGAACCAAAACTTTTTATATTTTTTTTACATCTAAAAATATAAGATGCCTATTGTAATATCTCATCTCATTATCTCTAGCCGCTTTATCCTGTTCTACAGGGTCGCAGGCAAGCTGGAGCCTATCCCAGCTGACTACGGGCGAAAGGCGGGGTACACCCTGGACAAGTCGCCAGGTCATCGCAGGGCTGACACATAGACACAGACAACCATTCACACTCACATTCACACCTACGGTCAATTTAGAGTCACCAGTTAACCTAACCTGCATGTATTTGGACTGTGGGGGAAACCGGAGCACCCGGAGGAAACCCACGCAGACACAGGGAAAACATGCAAACTCCGCACAGAAAGGCCCTCGCCGGCCACGGGGCTCGAACCCGGACCTTCTTGCTGTGAGGCGACAGCGCTAACCACTACACCACCGTGCCGCTGCCTATTGTAATATGTGGTAGATATTTACAACAAACTTCAAAAAAAAATCTGAATGGAATAGAAAAATCTGAATATTTCAAGCATGTAATTTTTTATATGCGAGGAATTTAATTCTGGTCTAATTCTATTTATTGCAGTAGGATTCCAAATACTCTATAAACATTACATTCTGTTATGGATCAGAAAAAAAAATTAGAAAATCACAGTACTTTTATTTATTTATTTAACTTTTTACCCCTTAATGACAACCTCGTGTATAATGACAACATATGATGCCTTGTCAAAACCTTGTCTTTAGACTTTTTTTCTTGTAAATATGTTCTCAGGGTGAACAGTATATACATATACAAGGGTGGCTGTAGCAACTGCTTTAAGGGGTAAAGAGTTAAGTACTTCATGTCCTTCAGCAATGTTACACAAAGATCGAGCCATAACAGTTGTAAATGTCACTTAATTCCACAGGGTGTCGATAATGGTGGACACCAGTGAAAGTGATCGCTATTATCGACACCTCATGTGACTCTCAAATGCACGTTTAGATACAAAATGGTGACTGTCAAAAGAAACAAAGTAGGTTTCGACAAGGAGATCATGAAATAATCGGTGAATTTGATCAGTAAAAACATGTCCATGATCTTTCCATCATGCTTACCTGCGATGATAACGTCCGGGTTTTCCTCAAATTGCTGATCGTGCTAAAAAAATTCCATCTCGGGTAACGAGCTGCGTCATCAGACGACAAGATCAAAGGGCGGGGGGGGTCTTCCGGCTGATTAATTAATCGATAATAACTGTTGTAACTGAAACTCACCTTTGTAAAATTGTTTTGTTTTTGTTTTTTGGTAAGTCTGAAAATGTGTTGATAATTATGGACTGTCGATAATTGTAGCCACCGCTCTATTAAGAATTTCTAACTTTCAACATTGCCTCTTTTTTTTCTTCCTTCCAGTTAACTTAGAACAGCTTTTACAACTTTAACAAAATCACTAACTACCATATAGTACTGGACCCTAACTGAATACCTACTAGTATACGTCAGCATACAGCTACACAAGCTTCCAGTGTGTTCACTAAAAAGATCACATTTGTACATTTATAACGATAAGAAATTATTTCAATGAGTGTTCGTAGAAGTGCACTTTAAACAAATAAATACATTCCAATCGAAAGAACATCTGTATTATATTTCACGATTATCAAGCTACCTGTTGTCTGACTTCTGGTCAATACTGTAGCATGGTTACAGAAATGAGCTTTGTTCCTGTCTATCTGTAAACAATAGTCTTCCGTAATATAATTCCGGTAAGTATCCCACTGATCCAAAAGTCACAACATGGATGACTACAAACTAAAATTGGGTAGAATAATTAACTAAGAGCTTATATTTATAAACATGTATTCAAATTTCAGGCTGTGAAATCAAACTTTGATCAAGTTTTCATAGATATCACCATGTGTCATCAGTAATTTTAGAATGAATGGTTGGAAGTACATCTCATCTCATTATCTGTAGCCGCTTTATCCTGTTCTACAGGGTCGCAGGCAAGCTGGAGCCTATCCCAGCTGACTACGGGTGAAAGGCAGGGTACACCCTGGACAAGTCGCCAGGTCATCACAGGGCTGACACATAGACACAGACAACCATTCACACTCACATTCACACCTACGGTCAATTTAGAGTCACCAGTTAACCTAACCTGCATGTCTTTGGACTGTGGGGGAAACCAGAGCACCCGGAGGAAACCCACATGGACATAGGGAGAACATGCAAACTCCACACAGAAAGGCCCTCGCCGGCCACGGGGCTCGAACCCCGACCTTCTTGCTGTGAGGCGACAGCGCCAACCACTACACCACCGTGCCGCCGTTGGAAGTACATGAGCAGAATAAAATTTGTGTTGAACTGTTTCAATGTTTAATGTTAAAAATGTTGTACGTTCCTTCTTTTACAATGTTAAATAGAGTGTACCTTTTAAATTAATGTATCATTCAACACTTTTTTTTTTAAAGAACACTGTTTTGTCACAAACTGATATATCATGACATTTAATGTATCACAGAAACAGCTTCAAGTTTCATGATATGATGTTTTTGTCATTTCACTCACCAAGCAATTCAAAAAGATCTACTGCTTTTCAAATTGAAAGTTTTGACTAATCAACATTTTTCGAAGGAAAACTCAAAATTCTTACTTGTGAACCCGGGATGGACTCTTCAACCCAGAGTTCAGCTTGTTGCGAACAAAATACAACCATGGAGGCATCTATGAATATTTCCATGGAACGATTGTGGAAGTACTGTATAAAAGTCTCAGGCACATGTAAAGAAATGCTGTTGACCAAAACTTACAGCTCATTTCCTTATAAAACTGCACTCATTGTACCTGAAATTACTATATATATATTTTTATATTTGTTTATAGTATTTTTTTATGTTGAAACATTTCATTTCATTATGTTTTTAAATAATGAAATGTTTCAACATTAAAAAAAAATACTATAAACAGAAAGCAGGAAGCCATAATAAATGAAACAAAGTCAATATTTGGAGTGAGACGACCCTTTGCTTTAAAAAAAAAAAAAGTAATCTCAGGTCCAGTGAGTGCAGTTTTATGCGGAAATGAGCTGTAGGTTTTACTGAGCATCTTACAGAACCAGCCACAGTTCTTCCGGACACTTTGACTGTCACATTTTGCACCAAAACCCAGCAGCCTTCATTACGTTTTCTTTTTTGATCTGAAAAGTGCTCTCTTATGTAATATGCTGCTCAGATACAAACTTTTCTTTTCTGTAACATTTAATTTTGTGCTGGAAAACGAACATTTGGACTCTAAAATGTTTTTTGTACTGACTCGATAATGTAGAAGTCAGAAAATAGAAATCTATAACAAAGTTTGGATGAAAAAAATAGGGTGCATAAGACTTTTGCACAGTACTGTAGGTCAGAGATCTAAAGTTATCCAATATCATATTACATACAGACAAACATTAACCCTTGAACAAAGACTTTTAAACGCATCATTTGTATATCCAGGTGAATCCTTATGTATTCCGTATTCGTTGAATTTGAAATAAAAGAATCTAGAAATACAGTTTTATCCAGGGCTCGACATTAAGGACTGCCCGATCGCCCGGGGCAAGTGGGATATGTCCCCGACATGCCCGACCAGGCAAGTTGGAATGAACATATATTACGAACTAGCACCACAAAAAATTAAGCTTTTTTGATCTTTTATTTCAGTTCCCAAAAGCGTCTCTCACTACAGATCAGCCATTATGTCTTGGCTGTTTTCTTAGTCTCGGTTTCATTTACTGCTTTGCAAGTTATTTTATATCCCCCCGCTGGGATATAAGATTCATGACTGTTTATAGACCCCTTGTGCATGACATCACGCATTACGTGATAATTACAGCTGGGGTCAGACAGACACCGTCTTTCATGCAAGCAAGGCTTAATCTGTCTTCAGTATGGTTCATTTTTGTGCTGTTTTTGCTCGTTCAAACAAAGAAATAGATAAAAGGCATTACCGTCTCCCCGCTATCAAGAAAAACGTTAACAAATAGAAGCAAATGCTTCAAGAACAATGAGGAAATGAGCAGTTAAAGAATACGAGGAAAAGAGCTCAGCCTGAAAACTCCAGAGAAATTCACAATTGTATTTAAAATTTATTTAACAAAAACAGAAAGTCGGAAGTGAGGATGGAAGAGTTTGCTTAAGAATCTCGTTTTATTTTTTTCTGCTTGTATTTGAGTTAGCTCCTTCATGAAAGTGTTTGATTTTCTTAAAGGTGAAGCTACTTCCTGATTCGACACAGAAAACCCAGATTGGTTTCAAACAACTCGGGCATAAAAAACTCAACAAGGAGTGACATGCGCGATAAATCCTGAAAGAACAGAACAGATTAAGAGCAGAGAGAGCTGGAGCTTTGTTTCTGTTATCAGAGGATCACAGTCCTGTGCAAAAAATTTATATATATCGGGGTTTGTTTGTTTGTTTTTTATCACCCACCTCTGGGTTTATTAAAAAAAAAAAAAAAATGCTGCATCAGGACAGGCCGGCTGCACTCATTCAGTTACAGGTTGCCAGGTCTGTATAAAACACCCACAACCTACACACTAAACAATAATTTTAATCTCAAACATTATCCCGTCTGTCATTACGCAGCACAGTTTTTTCTTTTAAACCTAGAGGTGGATGATATAACCAAAAAAAAAAAGATATATAAATATTCTCAAACACAGTACTGTTCAAAAGTCTTGGCACGCTATTGTTTTCTTCATACAAACTTTGTTATAGATTTCTATTTTACAGTGGTGCTTGAAAGTTTGTGAACCCTTTAGAATTTTCTATATTTCTGCATAAATATGACCTAAAACATCATCAGATTTTCACACGAGTCCTAAAAGTAGATAAAAAGAACCCAGTTAAACAAATGAGACAAAAATATTATACTTGGTCATTTATTTATTGAGGAAAATGATCCAATATTACATATCTGTGAGTGGCAAAAGTATGTGAACCTCTAGGATTAGCAGTTAATTTGAAGGTGAAATTAGAATCAGGTGTTTTCAATCAATGGGATGACAATCAGGTGTGAGTGGGCACCCTGTTTTATTTAAAGAACAGGGATCTACAAAGTCTGATCTTCACAACACATGTTTGTGGAAGTGTATCATGGCACGAACAAAGGAGATTTCTGAGGACCTCAGAAAAAGCATTGTTGATGCTCATCAGGCTGGAAAAGGTTACAAAACCATCTCTAAAGAGTTTGGACTCCACCAATCCACAGTCACACAGATTGTGTACAAATGGGGGAAATTCAAGACCATTGTTACCCTTCCCAGGCCTGGTCGACCAACAAAGATTGCTCCAAGAACAAGGCGTGTAATAGTCGGTGAGGTCACAAAGGACCCCAGGGTAACTTCTAAGCAACTGAAGGCCTCTCTCACATTGGCTAATGTTAATGTTCATGAGTCCACCAATAGGAGAACACTGAACAACAATGGTGTGCATGGCAGGGTTGCAAGGAGAAAGCCACTGCTGTCCAAAAAGAACATTGCTGCTCATCTGCAGTTTGCTAAAGATCACATGGACAAGCAAGAAGGCTATTGGGAAAATATTTTGTGGACGGATGAGACCAAAATAGAATTTTTTGGTTGAAATGAGAAGCATTATGTTTGGAGAAAGGAAAACACTGCATTCCAGCATAAGAACCTTATCCCATCTGTGAAACATGGTGGTGGTAGTATCATGGTTTGGGCCTGTTTTGCTGCATCTGGGCCAGGACAGCTTGCCATCGTTGATGGAACAATGAATTCTGACTTATACCAGCAAATTCTAAAGGAAAACGTCAGGACGTCTGTCCATGAACTGAATCTCAAGAGAAGGTGGGTCATGCAGCAAGACAACGACCCTAAGCACACAAGTCGTTCTACCAAAGAATGGTTAAAGAAGAATAAAGTTAATGTTTTGGAATGGCCAAGTCAAAGTCCTGACCTTAATCCAATGGAAATGTTGTGGAAGGACCTGAAGCGAGCAGTTCATTTGAGGAAACCCACCAACATCCCAGAGTTGAAGCTGTTCTGTACGGAGGAATGGGCTAAAATTCCTCCAAGCCGGTGTGCAGGACTGATCAACAGTTACCGGAAACATTTAGTTGCAGTTATTGCTGCACAAGGGGGTCACACCAGATACTGAAAGCAAAGGTTCAAATACTTTTGCCACTCATAGACATGTAATATATTGGATCATTTTCCTCAATAAATAAATGACCAAGTATAATATTTTTGTCTCGTTTGTTTAACTGGGTTCTCTTTATCTACTTTTAGGACTTGTGTGAAAATCTGATGATGTTTTAGGTCATATTTATGCAGAAATCTAGAAAATTCTAAAGGGTTCACAAACTTTCAAGCACCACTGTATGATTTCTACATTAACAAGTAATGAACCTACAGTCTGAGAGAGAGTTCTACACAAACACAGTGAACTTTACAAAAGCTGCATGCATGTGAAATGGAAAGAAATCGACGAAGGCAAGAAAAATTATTTTGGATAAAATTGTTATTGTCCGTTACAAGTAAAAAGTAACCAATAACCAAACTTAATAATAAACTTAATCAGTAACCAAACTTCAACTCAATGTGTGATCTTCATTTTATGTTGCAATTCACAACTATTCTATGGTTTTCCTTTAAAAAAAAAAAAAAAAAAAAAGTACTTGCAAAACAGGGGGCAAGTGGTGGGGGGGGGGGGGGGGGGGGGAGTGGAAATTAACCCCCACTCGCCCCCCCCAGAGCAACTGGGTTTAAAAGTTAATGTCGAGCCCTGTTATCTGATTTTTTGAAACAGTTTCATTGTCTATGATACCCTGGTAAGTAGTATATTCTGTACAAGTAGAACAATTTTTCATCATAAACAACGCTTACATTAAAACTAGTTCAGATTTCAACATCATGACACGGTCACTTTAAGGCACCTGTTGTCTGCTAAGAATCGTATACAAGACTACATGCACATGTGAAAGTGTCCCTGCCCCCAAAATGCATGTGCATGCGCATGCATGCGTGCACACATGCACACACACACACACAGAGAGAGTGAGTTGAGTGCAAGCAAAAACAAAGGAGCAATAACTTGCCAAACAGGCTCTCACACACATGCGCACACGCGCGCACACAAAAACGCCTTTTGGCACAGAAAGGTAAGGCAGCATGACTGATTAAAAAAAATAAATAAATTGTTCCGTGATCATATAAGTCTTCCAATAACCAAAATCATACTAGATACACCTGAAGGCATTATCCAGGTAAGAGCGTTCACACATCAAAATAAACTACTGAATTCAGACCTGAAGTGCTGAATAATACTGAATGATAGACTGGCAAGGAGGTAAGACCGACAGTGAGAGATTTGTAGACTGGTGCTCTACAAATAGGGAAAAATTTGTTAGATTGGGATGACACTAACAGCTAATTCAACACTATTAGAGTTCACACTAGACCTGCTGGTGGATTCCAGAGGTGGAAATATGGATCATATGAATCCAGGGGCAAAAAAAATTCTACCGATTCTACCGACACCCTCTCTTCCTGAATTATATCTGTTACAAACTTGTGTCTTCAATTCAACGCCTTGTTTTAACAGTATCAGAGAGTAAACCTGACTCTAATGGAAGCCCGAAGTGTTCATTTAGGACATTGTTTCAGATCGGGTTAAAAAAAAGTTTTCACCCTTACTTCAGTGGATAATACAGTACACCTCACCTGGATACTGGAGATATGGATACGCACTCAAAACCTGCTGCTGTAATCATAAAGCCTGTTCATCTCAGGCCTGCTGCTCAGACTGAACATAAAGATCGAGAATTCGTCTTTCGAGATACAAATCAAGTCTGACTGAAATGAAATTACTGTATAAATGGCGCAGATCTTTTTTAGGTACAGCGAGGACAAGTACTAGATTATAAAGCAACTTTTTCCTCATTGGTGTTCCTGAGCAATTCTGGGGTTCAATGTCAAATGACAGAGAACCAGTCATTAATTAGTAATGCGGAAAGAGTTGAAAAGGAGGAGTTCTTGAAATAAAAGGTACCAAATAAAGGTACTTTTCCTTGCTGATGAAATGAAACCATCTTTGTCCTGGGGACGTTTATTCGTGGTGAGACAACTGTCCATATTTTTGTTTGTTTGTTTTCCCCAAAACTATAAAGATAAACACTCAGCCATCAAACAAATTTAAAAAAATGTGATCAACACCGCTGTGAAGCTATACAAGGCTTTCATCAGACCGCGTTTCAAATACCGTAGTCTGTTACTATTGTATTACTAATGGTCTCCAGGATAAACTTGAGGAAGCCAACTGTTTTGGTCTTAGATCTATTTTCAAACCGCCTCATGACTGTTTATATAAAGATGCTTTAGACATCGCCAATCTACAGACACTTGAACACTGACGGTCATGACATTCCTTGTCCTTGGTTTATCAAGCCTGTGGTCCGAACTACATAAAGGAACTCTTTCAAATGCAACAAAAGTCATGATAATTTAAGATGGGACAACCTCGGACTAGCACAACCAACATCGAACAGCAAATGGACTCACAGATCATTTACCTATCTGGTGACTCGTACGTGGAACAATCTCCCTACAGAACGGAATCTTACGAGTGGCACATTGTGCAAATGTAATATTTGTGATCAGTAGAGTTAAAATGCGTTTAGTTACTAGTCTTGATTTAATAAAAGTTATTATTTTTTTAATATTATGTCTTATAAGATCTTGAGATACATGTGTGTGTCTCATCTCATTATCTCTAGCCACTTTATCCTTCTACAGGGTCGCAGGCAAGCTGGAGCCTATCCCAGCTGACTACGGGCGGAAGGCGGGGTACACCCTGGACAAGTTGCCAGATCATCACAGAGCTGACACATAGACACCTACAGTCAATTTAGAGTCACGGGGGGGGGGAACCTACGCGGACACAGGGAGAATATGTAAACTCCGCACAGAAAGGCCCTCATTGGGCACGGGGCTCGAACCCATTCCTTCTTGCTGTGAGGCAACAGCGCTAACCACTACACCACCGTGCATGTGTTTTTACATATTATAAGACTTTGTCTATTTTTTTATACTTTTAATTGATATCTTTCATTAATTTGAATGTATTTGTGACGAGTCTTTGACTCACCGGACATATCAAAGATCAATAAAGCGATGATTGATTGACACGTAAGTGTTAGGATTAAGATTAGGGTCACATAACTACATTGTCAGGCACTGGTGGCTCAACAGGTTAAGACTGCAATATCTTAATCTGTAAGTTGCATGTTATGAGTTCAAGCCCCAGCAGCAACTCAACTGATCCATGTGGAAGAACAGGTGTATGCTTCCTCCAGTTCTAAGTTCCAAGAAGAAAAAGTGCAATATGGTGCCTGTCGGAAAGGATGTGTCATAACTAAGGTGTGACGATGCCATCTGAGAGTTGGGAACACTCCTTTATTTGTTCCTCTTCTGGCTAATCCCATTCATCTCTTCCTCTCTGAAAACACTTTTGTTTTATTTTCTGCTCTCTCTGGAACTGGAACATAGATTTAAACAAACTCCAAAGCTTGAAAAACACCACACTCTTATGTTGATTATTTGGCGTTAATGTTAAGGTCAGCCTTTGAGAGCAAAAGTACCTGGATTTATACACAAAGGTCATCTTCAACTTATTTCCCTATTCACAAAGCGAGGTGACGTGGTGACTTGTGGCCACGTCCCAAATAGAAAAACTAGTTTACTTAAATATACTGTATGTAGAAGGGTTTATTGGACTTGTCCCCCTTCTCCACCCCCCCTTCCCTTCCCTTCCCTTCCCTTCTCTTCTCTTCTTCCGCGCGCGCTCGAATTTACCTGTGCGCAGGTGAGCCGGTGTTGAGTCCGCTCCGAAATTCACGTCCCGGCTGTCTGAGGTGGGTGAAATTAATTCCCAAATACCGTCGGCGAAAATAAAATGGTCACAGCCCGAGGAGCGGACTTTCAACCGGGACGCCGAAATGACGGTGAAGCAGTCGGTGGAAGGAGAAGTGAGAGCGCGCGCGCGTCCCGTAGTGGGAAGGGTGAGAAGAGAAAGGGCGGGGTTTTGGAGGTGCTGGGGGCGTGGCTATGAGTTTTGCGTCCAGGAAGCAAGCAGAGGATTTGTTCAGGAAGACTTTTTTTTTTTTAATAATAATAATAATAATAGCGCAAGGTGTGATTAAATAAAGTCATAGTCCATGTTTAAACCGATATGTCTTTCAAGTCATGTAGACTATATTTATTTAGTTAGTAGGAATGTACTACTATATTATTCAAGCACAAGAACACAGTGGTGCTTGAAAGTTTGTGAACCCATTAGAATTTTCTATATTTCTGCATAAATATGACCTAAATCATCATCAGATTTTCACACAAGTCCTAAAAGTAGATTAAGAGAACCCAGTTAACAAATGAGACAAAAATATTATACTTGGTCATTTATTTATTCAGGAAAATGATCCAATATTACATATCTGTGAGTGGCAAAAGTATGTGAACCTTTGCTTTCAGTATGTGGTGTGACCCCCTTGTGCAGCAATAACTGCAACTAGACGTTTGCGGTAACTGTTGATCAGTCCTGCACACCGGCTTGGAGGAATTTTAGCCCGTTCCACCGTAAAGAACAGCTTCAACTCTGGGATGTTGGTGGGTTTCCTCACATGAACTGCTCGCTTCAGGTCCTTCCACAACATTTCGATTGGATTAAGGTCAGGACTTTGACTTGGCCATTCCAAAACATTAACTTTATTCGTCTTTAACCATTCTTTGGTAGAATGACTTGTGTGCTTAGGGCCGTTGAATTGCTGCATGACCCACCTTCTCTTGAGATTCAGTTCATGGACAGATGTCCTGACATTTTCCTTTAGAATTCACTGGTATAATTCAGAATTCATTGTTCCATCAACGATGGCAAGCCGTCCTGGACCAGATGCAGCAAAACAGGCCCAAACCATGATACTACCACCACCATGTTTCACAGCTGGGATAAGGTTCTTATGCTGGAAAGCAGTGTTTTACTTTCTCTAAACATCTTATTTAAACCAAAAAGTTCTATTTTGATCTCATCTGTCCACAAAACATTTTTTCCAATAGCCTTCTGGATTGTCCATGTGAGCTTTAGCAAACTGCAGATGAGCAGCAATGTTCTTTTTGGAGAGCAGTGGCTTTCTCCTTGCAACCCTGCCATGCACACCATTGTTGTTCAGTGTTCTCCTGATGGTGGACTCATGAACATTAACATTAGCTAATGTGAGAGAGGCCTTCAGTTGCTTAGAAGTTACCCTGGGGTCCTCTGTGATCTCGCCGAGTATTGCACGCCTTGCTCTTGGAGTGATCTTTGTTGGTCGACCACTCCTGGGAAGGGTAACAATGGTCTTGAATTTCCTCCATTTGTACACAATCTGTCTGACTGTGGATTGGTGGAGTCCAAACTCTTTAGAGATGGTTTTGTAACCTTTTCCAGCCTGATGAGCATCAACAGCGCTTTTTCTGAGGTCCTCAGAAATCTCCTTTATTCATGCCATGATACATTTCCACAAACGTGTTGTGAAGATCAGACTTTGATAGATCCCTGTTCTTTAAATAAAACAGGGTGCCCACTCACACCTGATTGTCATCCCATTGATTGAAAACACCTGACCCTAATTCCACCTTCAAATTAACTGCTAATCCTAGAGGTTCACATACTTTTGCCACTCACAGATATGTAATATTGGATCATTTTCCTCAATAAATAAATTGCCAAGTATAATATTTTTTGTCTCATTTGTTTAACTGGGCCTTTCTGTGCGGAGTTTGCATGTTCTCCCCGTGTCCGCGTGGGTTTCCTCCGGGTGCTCCGGTTTCCCCCACAGTCCAAAGACATGCAGGTTAGGTTAACTGGTGACTCTAATTGACCGTAGGTGTGAATGTGAGTGTGAATGGTTGTCTGTGTCTATGTGTCAGCCCTGTGATGACCTGGCGACTTGTCCAGGGTGTACCCCGCCTTTCGCCCATAGTCAGCTGGGATAGGCTCCAGCTTGCCTGCGACCCTGTAGAAGGATAAAGCGGCTAGAGATAATGAGATGAGATGAGATTTGTTTAACTGGGTTCTCTTTGTCTACTTTTAGGACTTGTGTGAAAATCTGGTGATGTTTTAGGTCATATTTATGTGGAAGTATAGAAAATTCTAAAGGGTTCACAAACTTTCAAGCACCACTGTAAATGTGTGAGAGACATATTCACAGGAAAAAAAAGAATCATTAAATGGCTTATCAACCACAATGTTTATTCAAATATTTATTATTACAAATGCATTAAATTTTTCATTGAAAACAGGCTCCAAGTTGGATAATTTAGCACAGTCATTGTATTGCTGGGTTTCACATTAAGTCACATCCACGTCATTAATTATTCAAAACTTTAGCTGGTGGTCTACCAAAGCTCAGTTGACAAAGTGTTTTTATGGAGAAGGTGCACTGCCTTATGCTTGCATTGTTTTAGGTTGTTCGAATCGATCAAACTGTGAAACTGATAAAAGTTTCTTCAGGGTTCCCCGTGAACTAATAAAAAAGAGGGAACAAACACAGGATTTCACAATAAGACATTAAGAAAGGTGGTTTTTGAACCTCTCACTGAAATCGAAGGGATCCGAGTCGAAGCATGCTCAAATTTGCAGTAATCACTTCGTGAAAGGTTTGTATATCCCTCTCAGCTATGTTGTTAGTGTTTTCCAAGTACTTTTCTTGCTATGTGTCATTATTATATGGTACTTTTTTTTAGTCACAAAGTGCTAAAGTCCCCAGCTGTTTATTTATTTACTCCTCACAAAGTCCATATGCATGAAGGTTGGGACAAAATTCTTACCCAGCCATACAGTTACAATGCGCTGTGATCACTTCTCCATCTTGTTTAACTAAGATCCAGATCTTTAAAGGGGTTTCTGATGAGCTTTGTGAATGATTTGCCTGAGAGATAAGTGCAAACATAAGTGAGAATCAACTGAACTATTGCTAGTTTACAGTTCAACTTGCAGCGCATCGTTGTAAAGACGCGAACGAAAAGCTTAAAAAAATACACAGGCAAAAACAATACAGGATTCATTCAGCAGCAACTTGATACCGAGGTCCTTTACCCAGCCACATGCAAAAAAAATTGTAAGCCTCCATACTCTTCCATGCTTTCATCTGTTTTGCGGTGTAGAAGGATGTCTGCAACACCAGATAGTCGAGTTCCCTGACATCTCGAACTGAAGGGTAGTTTTCGAGATCGTATGACAAATCTTTCTTTCCCAGATTGTAAGGGTCTATTTCATTGCACATAGCAATCTTCTGAATTTATCTAAAGCAAGCAGTGGCTTCTCAATTATGAGCATACTCTGAGAAGTTATCATTAGTTGTTTGCACTACAGCAACCTTTAGACCACCAGCTATTTCACTTCCAGTGAATCCGCTAAGAAAAATCACGTGACTGAAACCTAGCAATTAAAGTGGTATTTTGATATAAAATATGCCTTGTAAATGGCATAAATTCATTATCTTGCTGTAATATGATATGGCAGTTGGGGTGGTGTAGGGGTTAGCACTATTGCCTCACAGCAAGAAGGTCCTGGGTTCAAGCCTAGTGGCTGACGAGAGCCTTTCTGTGTGGAGTTTGCATGTTGTATACCCTGGTTTCCCCCAAAGACATGCAGGTTAGGTTAATTGGTGGCTCTGAATTGACCGTAGGCGTGAATGGCTGTTTGTTTCTATCTGTCAGCCCTCCAATGACCTGGTGACTTGTCCAGGGTGTACCCTGCCTTTCGCCCATAGTCAGCCTGGATAGGCTCCAGCTTACCCGCAACCCTGCACAGGATAAGTGGCTATAGATGATGGACATGCGGCAGTCTGGGAAAACCTTTTGATGATCAATTTAATAACACGTTATTTATTCCTTAAGTTGCTTTTTAAGCTCACTGAGCTTATGTGGGGAGTTTGCATGTTCTCCCTGTGTCTGTGTGGGTTTCCTCCGGGTGGTCTGGTTTTCCCCACAGTCCAAAGACATCCTGCAAAGATGCCTTTCACAATGGTCACCATGTCTGATTAGTGTGCCATAAATTCTTGTTGTGTCTTGGTCAGGAGTTTGATAACACTAGAAGTTTGACCCCAACCAATCATTGTTTGCATTGTCAAGGAGGGCGGCATGGTGGTGTAGCGGTTAGCACTGTCACCTCACAGCAAGAAGGTTCTGGGTTCGAGCCCAGTGGTTGATGGGGGCCTTTATGTGGGGAGTTTGCATGTTCTCCCCGTGTCTGTGTGGGTTTCCTCCGGGTGCTCTGGTTTCCTCCACAGTCCAAAGACAAGTTAGGCTAATTGGTGGCTCTAAATTGACTGTAGATGTGAGTGTGAATGGTTGTTTGCCTCTCTGTGTTGGCCCTGCAGTGAGCTGGTGACTTATCTAGGGTGTACCTTGCCTCTCCCTACCATAGTCAGATAGGATAGGCTCCAGCTTGCCCACAACCCTGAACAGGATAAGCGGTTATGGATAATGGATGGATGGATTGTCAAGGAGGAGAGTCAAGAAATTGACAATCGGCTACAGAAAGAATGTCAAGGAACACGTCATAGGAGAAAATACAAAAAGATTCTGACATGCTTGACTTTTCATTTGGGTGTCATAGATGCCACATTGCTGTTCTTCAAGTATATCATGCTACAAAGCCTGTTCATCATCCTCAGTGTCCAAGACCAAAGTGTATTGAGACCAAGACAAGACCAAGACTCTGAGGGGTTGAGATAAAGCCAAGACCAAGACCAAGGCGGCACGAGACCAAGTCAAGCCCAGGACCAGACCAGTGTGTGTGAAAGGGTGGGGGAGGAGTGATAGTCATTAACAGGAATAAATTTTTCAAATTAGCAATGAGTCACATTATTGGTCACATTTGAAGTAGGACATTTTACATCCAATCACAGTAACGATGTTAACAAATAAATCCGACCATGCACAGGCAATTTAGTGAAGTCCCTGCAGCTGTGGTCTTGACCAGACTTGAAATAAAATCCTGAGTCTCTATGCCCAAGACCAAGACAAGACTGAGTAAAAATGCGGTCAATTCTGAGAAGTGATCTCGAGACCAATATCAGTCTCAAGTACCACAACACAAGGCCCAATGCTGGAAATTTGTCAGCCATGACAAAATTGTCTCAAAATCAGGTTGAATTCATGTAGTCTGCATCTACATATGCTAGCTAATTAACAGTTATTCCATGAAATTGAGTCGTACATGAGCTGATAGCCAACGAGGCATGTAGTGCTGAGTAGGCTATAAGCCATGTACGATGACATTGAGTGGAATAACCAGGGCCGTCGACAGGGGGGGACAACCGGGTATTTTGTCCCGGGCCCAGGCATGAGGGGG
Source organism: Neoarius graeffei (assembly GCF_027579695.1). Lineage (NCBI taxonomy): Eukaryota > Metazoa > Chordata > Actinopteri > Siluriformes > Ariidae > Neoarius > Neoarius graeffei. The sequence continues at coordinate 28,439,112 of NC_083571.1, read as the reverse complement.
GGCCCAGAACTGGTCCCTCATGAAGATGCCATTAATCATTCTGTTTCATTTCAAAATGTGTTGATTTGGGGGAGAAAAATGTGCTATATTTGCATTCAATGAATTATTTCTGGTTCTTTTGCCTTTATTGTCTTCGAAAATAGATTCAAGAACCCACCTACCACCCCTAATGCAGAAATGGTTTGGTCTTTGATTAAGGCGCCAAATAACAGGGCACTATTCCATCATAACGCTTCGACAATAAGCGTGCAAGCCCGTTTGCCAACATGCACAAGTCAGGAGCAAAGAAAAGAAAAGAGAAAAAGAGATGAAGAAGCCAAGAGCCTCAGGGGCTCACTGCATAGATATTTTAGAAAAGATTCAGATGATGGGGATAGATTAGGGATAAAATTAGCTCATGTTTTAAGTCGTTCAAATTCTGTAAAGCTGCTTTGCGACAATGTTTATTGTTAAAAGCGCTATGCAAATAAACTTGATTTGATTTGATTTGATGATGCAGCAGGTGGTGAAGGCAGTGGGGCAGCTGAGCCAGGTAAGACACAGATAACTTTTTTCCAGCCCCGTAATGTAACCCCAGCACGCGCGACGTGCCATTCATAATTATAAAGTAGGGGATAGCAGGGTACACTGAGTGAACACTGAAATGCACAGGGCATTGAATTATTTCATAAACATATCGGTTTAATAACACTGTGTTGCATATATCTCAATGAAGCAAAGAATAGCACATTGGCCCGCAATCATATCCAAATGTTTTAGGCACGCTTGCTGAGCTGCGCTGAGCTGGACTCCGGTTAGCTGAAAGCCCGTGGAACGCTGCCTCTTGTTAATTAAACCTTATTTTGTTGGAAATCATCCTGTGTAGATACGACGGCATGTGAAATTGCCAGCTAGATAGAGTTTAATGTAACGAATGGGCTATAAATGGGGTGTTTTGAGGTTAGTCTGTTGCAAAACATTAAACTTTCGCTTAGACTGGATACTCTTCAAACAATTCCCTTGCTCAAGTGAAAAATGATAGGCCTGTATGAAAAGCACAATTAATGAAAGTAGCCTAATAAGCCCTAAATGAATAAAACAACCTCTGTTTTATTGTTGTTGCTTACACGTTAAGATTTTGAAATCTTCTCGGTCCAGTTCTATATCCAGGGAACATTGTAATCCTTTTGGTTTATCCGTAATAAACGTGTCAGCCCCCAGGTCAGATAGGCTAATGTTACGTGGTTGGGAGGGTGTCAATTTTTTTTGTAACATTCTAAATCGAGTATGGAAAGGACATTTACGAATAACAAGACAAAAAAATACACTGAAAAACTCACTGTACACATCACTAGTGGCACACACGGACTGGCCTTCGGGAGTAGCGGGAGTTTTGCCGGTGGTTCAGTGTGGGCCGGCGGAGAAAAAAAAAAACAGTTGCGCGCTGGCCTTTAATATGATAAGCAATGTTAACAGTTTCTTTAAGAAACTGTTAACATTGCTTATTACAGTTGCGCGCTGGCCTTTAATATGATAAGCAATGTTAACAGTTTCTTAAAGAAACTGTTAACATTGCTTATCATATTAAAGGCCAGCGCGCAACTGTTTTTTTTTTTTTTTTTCTCCGCCGGCCTACGCTGAACCACCGGGAAAACTCCCGCTACTCCCAATGGCCAGTCCGTGTGTGACTAGTGGTGATGCTTCTATGTTCAGATTTCGGGAAAGCCATAACTCCGTTCTCATTGAGGCCCAGTTCCATCCCGTAAACAATCATTTTGGTTTATCAACTACCTGCGCTCAAACATGTCACAGGAGAGGCTCAATGGGCTGGCTATGCTCTCTATAGAGCGCGAACTTGCAAAGAAGCTGGACTTCAATGACCTTATTGACGACTTTGCCACAGCAAAAGTCCGGCGCATTGCATTTCGCACCTGAATAGTTGCAGACTAAGGAAATGTTCAAACTGTAAATATGTTGAAATGTTGAAATAAAATGGTTGACTGTTATAATGGGCTTGGAATACCTGTTATTTAAGGGTTGGAGTGTGACTGTGAAAAGAGGGGTTGGGTGTGGGTGGTTGCTGTGTGGCGATGTGCGTGCGCGCGTATGTGTGTGTGTGTGTGGGGGGGGCACTCAGATTATTTGGGGGGGGGCCACTCAGATTATTTTGTCCCGGGCCCAGCCAAAGCTGTCAACAGCCCTGGGAATAACTGTTTTATTCTATCCACGTTCACTGGATTTTGAGAAACAGAGCATTTTTATTTTTATTTTTTGCAAATTCAGTAAACAATACTTTATACAAAACGTCCCACAAAATATTTTCTGCTTAGAATGTAAACAAACCAGTGAAATGGCAGTAGCAATTTGTGAAAAATGCTATAATAATAATTCTTGAAAAATAAAAAAAGATATATATATATATTCTTACCATCAAAAACATCAAAAATTTCATATTTTGTAGCTTTTTTTGGGGGGGGGGGGGGGGTTGAGTAGAGTTTTTATTTTGTCCTCGACTGGTTCAACAACACATTCCACCATTTTGTTTTTCTCTACTCACAGTATATGAGCTGATATCCTAGTAGTAGAGTAGCTGATCAGAGCACGCGATTGCTCATATCCAGTGAATGTGGATAGAATAATTATTATTATAGCTGTTCTTTAGATAGCTGAGTGCTGTAACAAAATGGACATAAGACTAAATTTTGTTTCTATTCAGATGCTGACTACTAAAATGTCTGCTATGCTCCTTCATCATTAAAACAGAGAAGAGTGCTTACACACGATATAAATGTGACAGCAGGCAAATATTTAACCTGACCTTAAATTTAGCCAACAGAACAGGAATTAAAGACCGACTGAATTGAATTAATCAGTGCTGTTTCCTCACTGATGACAGTATGAACAGTGAACAGTGGAGTGAAGAGATGACAATGAGGCTTGTGTTTAAACAACATGAGTGACTTATCTCAAGTGATCACAGGTGACAGATTAATGTCGATGATGCTGATAATCAGAGTGAGAACTTATCTCCGATTATATTCAAAATGTATGAATAAAAAAGAGCAGTAATATTGTTTTCCTGTAAGTAGATTAGATTAAAAATGTTGAAGTAGGTACAGGTTTAGAATGAAATGCAACTTTGTTCTTTTAGGGATTGTCCTAAAATCCAAAGCCTAAAGAGAACAAAACACACTATCAAGTATGCTACAATCTTTTCTGACTCTTCCGATGATCAAATATCTCATCTCATTATCTCTAGCCACTTTATCCTTCTACAGGGTCGCAGGCAAGCTGGAGCCTATCCCAGCTGACTACAGGCGAAAGGCGGGGTACACCCTGGACAAGTCGCCAGGTCATCACAGGGCTGACACATAGACACAGACAACCATTCACACTCACATTCACACCTACGGTCAATTTAGAGTCACCAGTTAACCTAACCTGCATGTCTTTGGACTGTGGGGGAAACCGGAGCACCTGGAGGAAACCCACGCGGACACGGGGAGAACATGCAAACTCCGCACAGAAAGGCCCTCGCCGGCCCCGGGGCTCGAACCCGGACCTTCTTGCTGTGAGGCGACAGCGCTAACCACTACACCACCGTGCGCCCCATGATCAAATATACAACCCCGATTCCAAAAAAGTTGGGACAAAGTACAAATTGTAAATAAAAACGGAATGCAATAATTTACAAATCTCAAAAACTGATATTGTATTCACAATAGAACATAGACAACATATCAAATGTCGAAAGTGAGACATTTTGAAATGTCATGCCAAATATTGGCTCATTTGAAATTTCATGACAGCAACACATCTCAAAAAAGTTGGGACAGGGGCAATAAGAGGCTGGAAAAGTTAAAGGTACAAAAAAGGAACAGCTGGAGGACCAAATTGCAACTCATTAGGTCAATTGGCAATAGGTCATTAACATGACTGGACATGAAAAGAGCATCTTGTAGTGGCAGCGGCTCTCAGAAGTAAAGATGGGAAGAGGATCACCAATCCCCCTAATTCTGCGCCGACAAATAGTGGAGCAATATCAGAAAGGAGTTCGACAGTGTAAAATTGCAAAGAGTTTGAACATATCATCATCTACAGTGCATAATATCATCAAAAGATTCAGAGAATCTGGAAGAATCTCTGTGCGTAAGGGTCAAGGCCGGAAAACCATACTGGGTGCCCGTGATCTTCGGGCCCTTAGACGGCACTGCATCACATACAGGCATGCTTCTGTATTGGAAATCACAAAATGGGCTCAGGAATATTTCCAGAGGACATTATCTGTGAACACAATTCACCGTGCCATCCGCCATTGCCAGCTAAAACTCTATAGTTCAAAGAAGCCGTATCTAAACACGATCCAGAAGCGCAGACGTCTTCTCTGGGCCAAAGCTCATTTAAAATGGACTGTGGCAAAGTGAAAAACTGTTCTGTGGTCAGACGACTCAAAATTTGAAGTTCTTTATGGAAATCAGGGACACCGTGTCATTCGGACTAAAGAGGAGAAGGACGACCCAAGTTGTTATCAGCGCTCAGTTCAGAAGCCTGCATCTCTGATGGTATGGGGTTGCATTAGTGTGTGTGGCATGGGCAGCTTACACATCTGGAAAGACACCATCAATGCTGAAAGGTATATCCAGGTTCTAGAGCAACATATGCTCCCATCCAGATGATGTCTCTTTAAGGGAAGACCTTGCATTTTCCAACATGACAATGCCAAACCACATACTGCATCAATTACAGCATCATGGCTGCATAGAAGAAGGGTCCGGGTACTGAACTGGCCAGCCTGCAGTCCAGATCTTTCACCCATAGAAAACATTTGGCGCATCATAAAACGGAAGATACGACAAAAAAGACCTAAGACAGTTGAGCAACTAGAATCCTACATTAGACAAGAATGGGTTAACATTCCTATCCCTAAACTTGAGCAATTTGTCTCCTCAGTCCCCAGACGTTTACAGACTGTTGTAAAGAGAAAAGGGGATGTCTCACAGTGGTAAACATGGCCTTGTCCCAACTTTTTTGAGATGTGTTGTTGTGATGAAATTTAAAATCACCTAATTTTTCTCTTTAAATGATACATTTTCTCAGTGTAAACATTTGATATGTCATCTATGTTCTATTCTGAATAAAATATGGAATTTTGAAACTTCCACATCATTGCATTCTGTTTTTATTTACAATTTGTACTTTGTCCCAACTTTTTTGGAATTGGGGTTGTCTCATCTCATTATCTCTAGCCGCTTTATCCTTCTACAGGGTCGCAGGCAAGCTGGAGCCTATCCCAGCTGACTACGGGCGAAAGGCAGGGTACACCCTGGACAAGTCGCCAGGTCATCACAGGGCTGACACATAGACACAGACAACCATTCACACTCACACCTATGGTCAATTTAGAGTCAACAGTTAACCTAACCTGCATGTCTTTGGACTGTGGGGGAAACCGGAGCACCCGGAGGAAACCCACGCGGACACGGGGAGAACATGCAAACTCCGCACAGAAAGGCCCTCGCCGGCCCCGGGGCTCGAACCCAGGACCTTCTTGCTGTGAGGCAACAACGCTAACCACTACACCACCGTGCCACCGAATCGGGGTTGTATTTAACCAAATTATATTTTTTCTTTACCACCTCATGTCTGGTAATGTAAAGATTGAAGTGTGTCATTATAATGTTTTTACTTTACCAGGATACGAAGACCTGACCTAGAATTACATATATGTTTACACTCAACGGCCACTTTATTAGGAACACTCATCCACCTGCTGTTGTATGCGGTTCTCTCATCAGCCAATCCCTTGACAGCAGCACAATGCATCAGATCATGCAGATACAAATCAAGGGCTTCAGTTAATGTTCACTTCAAACATCAGAATAGGAAAAATTGTGATCTCAAAGTGTGACTTTCACTGTGTCATGGGTGTTTGTGCCAGATGGCCTGGTTTGAGTATTTCAGAAACTGCTGATCTCCTGGGGTTTTCACACACAACAGTCTCTAGAGTTTACACAGAATGGTACGAAAAACGAAAAACATTGAATAAGCGACAGTTTTGTGGGTGGAAACAAACACCTTATTGAGAAGAGAGATGAGAAGAAAATAGCCAGATTTGTTCGAACTTTTTTGCTTGGAACGATATAATAACTCATATAATCAGTCTTTACAACCATGGTGAGCAGAAAATCATCTCAGCATGCAACAGCAGAAGACCACATTGGGTTCCACTCCTGCAGCCAAGAACAGGAATCTTAGAATCAAGCACAAGTTCCTATTAAAGTGGTCGGTGAGTGTGTATATATATACATTTTACTGAAAATGTCTGATAAAGTCTAATCACGTCCCATATGCTTACTGCAGGTTGGCAGAAGTCTTTCTGAATACGTGATCAAAGATAACTAAAACTAACATGATTGGGTGAAACCTGTACTAATGTTCCTGACTAGTTATTAAAAACAAAACACTTTGCCAACACACAATACTCATTTGATTCTGAGTTTTTCACTTTCATATCATTTACAAAAATTGTTGTGCGGCATGGTGCCACAGCAGGTAGTCCTGCTGCCTCAGGGTCTCCAGCTCAATCCTGAGCTCTGGTTACTGTCTGAGCAGAGATACTTGTGTTTGCCCCCCCCCATCTGTGAATGACTATGCAAATAAATGTGTGAATATGTGTGTGTAGATGGTGTACTTTGATGGACTGGCATTCTATCTAGGGTGTATTCCTTCCTCACGCCAAGTTTTCCCAGGATCGCCTGGATCCTCAATGGCCATGACCAGAAGCAAGTAGTTACTAGTGATGAATAAATGGCACTACCTTCACATTCTCCTTAGCTGGTACTTCTTCTGACTTCAAAGTCATCAATAAGTAAACTACAGTTTGCGCAAAACTCAACTTGTACTCCTAATTTGCATCCTAGCATGATTCTTGCTTAGCGTTCTGGATTTATACACATCTAAATTGTGGCATTCTCTGATTTTCATTACGTGCAAAAGTGCATAACAGTCCAAACTGAAGTCAGCTGGGATTGACTCCAGCTTCCCCATGACCCTGATTGATATTCGGTATAGATAATGGAGGAAGCAAGGCAAGGGTTAAATCATGGCAATATCAGCCAGAGTAAACACATAGACAAACACTGGGATTGGCAAGACTTCGCATATACACAATCCATATGTATGGCTTACATATTATACTACTGCTGGGACATAACCCAGAAGTGGTATATCCTGGACAAGTCGCCAGATCATCGCAGGTGCTGTTAATTTGTTGATGGGATCTTGAGGTTAAGTACACATTGATGTTTAGTTGTGTTTCAAATGTGCAAAATAAACTGTACTGTGCTACCTGTAGCCATGCTTTCGGAAATACCATAGCATCTCGATAAAGATGCTAGCCGATTTCCACAGCCATAGAAAATCTGGGTAGTAGCAGACCCTAAAGTGACAGACCTTAAAGAAACAGTCAGTGATTACCAGAATGATTGTGAAGCCTTTTGATACTGGCAGATCTGTAATGAAATCAATAGAAATATGTGACCACGCATATTGTTGCCATGGCAGTGGTTCTAGTAATCCTTCAAACATCAAGATGTTCTGGATTAAGGACATGTGTGATGAGATTGTACATGCCATGTTACATCATTGTTAAATGGTAGCCACCAAATCTTGTCACACCAAATTTCTGGTTGTTTCTATGGACTCATTATATGAACTGTTCCCATATACCTTTGGGAACAAAAGTCTTCGCAGCTGGACATTCTGGTGGTGTGGGATTATCATTCCAGGCATTAATGCCATGCATGATTTCCCAGCAAATCTACTACAAAGTATTGCAGAAGAATTGTTTGTTCTGGTTGATGTTCTTGGGAACCATCATGGAATCTTGACAAAACATCAGCTTTGGTGCTGTTGGACCCTGTCTTGAAAGTAGTACTGTGTTCCTCACATCATAATTTAATTCTGCTGGACTTAAGCTGCTTTTACATGGGCAGCGGGAACAAGTTACGCCCAGAACAAGTTGCACCCACTTTCCTTCTTTGTATTCACTCTCTATTGACAGAGAAGTTTGACAAGGAAAAGCACTCGAAAAGAACTAACCATTAAATTTGCTGCAAAGCAGTCTTGTCTGGATGATGAATGACCTGTATGAACACTACCCCACATGCGTAAGCCCTCCTACTTGCCACCAATTGTGTTTAGACGGTAAGCAGGAACACGTTGTGCCTGGAACAAGATGTTCTGGAACAAGTTTCACCACCTCATCAAGTGGAGCAAGCTGCATCCATTGGTGTCAAATTGTTCCAGAGCAAATTGTGTTGCAACAGGCAGTTGCACCAGGGCAACTTGTTCTGGTGCAAGTGCCCATGTAAAGACAGCTTTAGTTTGCCCCATGGTGCTTTTTCGAGGAATCAGGGCCACAGTGAATAAGAGTGATGAAAAATGAGGCACTGCTAAACCATCTTTGATATTTTGAAAGACTTGGGATTCACTGAATTTGAGCATTTTTGATTTTCTTTTCAATAGTGCAGCGAGAGGGGCAGTCACTTAATAGAATTCTCTTTAATATCCAATAAGTTTACAAGCCACACAACCCTCTGAAAATGAGACTACTGTTTCCTAAGTTTGGTTACTTTCCATTCCCTAGGCATATGTGATGTATCCCATCTCATCTCATTATCTCTAGCCGCTTTATCCTGTTCTACAGGGTCGCAGGCAAGCTGGAGCCCATCCCAGCTGACTACGGGCAAAAGGCGGGGTACACCCTGGACAAGTCACCAGGTCATCACAGGGCTGACACATAGACACAGACAACCATTCACACTCACACCTACGGTCAATTTAGAGTCACCAGTTAACCTAACCTGCATGTCTTTGGACTGTGGGGGAAACCGGAGCACCCGGAGGAAACCCACGCAGACAACATGCAAACTCCACACAGAAAGGCCCTCGCCGGCCCCGGGGCTCGAACCCAGGACCTTCTTGCTGTGAGGCGACAGCGCTAACCACTACACCACCATGCCGCCCATGTGATGTATCCCAGGAACCTAAATGAGATCTGATGTAATTCACACTTCTCCAACTGGGTAAACAGGTTCTCCAGAAGCTTGGACAGGACTTGGTCTTCTTGATATGTAGTACCAGTCAAAAGTTTGGAAATGCCTTCAAATTCAATGGTTTTTTTTCTTTATTTGGTCATATGTTCCGTTAGTTATATGATAGTTTTGATGTCTTCAGGAATGTAGAAAATTGTCAAAATACAGAAAAATGATGAATGAACTATGTAGATGTCCAAACTTTTGACTGGTACTGTATTGCTCTGAGGAACAGAAGATCAGTGTCAGTCCTGCGCACTGTAGCGTGTGCATCTGAAGAACTCTCAGGCACGTCCTGGGCTGCGCGCGCATCAAGCGGACTCTTGCACACGCACCGTTAATGACGCACACCTGAACATAATTAAGGAGTTATATGTGCACCTATATCAGGACTGTTTAGATGCACTATTAGTGTGAAGTATTACGCTATGTCAGTACACATTACTAAGCCTTTATTCTCATGTTTGGTTTCCTGATTCCTGTACATGTTCCTTGTTCCTGTTTTCTCACTGCCTGTGATATTCTGTTTGTGCCTCGCCTGACCCTTTGCTTGTTTCTCATTTTGGATTTTGCCTGCCAATTTGGACTGTTTGCCTGTGTGTGTTTTTCATCACTGTAACTAAACATCACTTCTGCACATACATCCGCCTCCTACCTCATACCTGACAGAATACTTTGCCAACAATGGATGTAGTGGAAGTAATACAGTTTGCCATTCCACACATCTACCAGGTTCCCTTATCTCGGCCCCTCGCCTCGTATTTTTGGCAGCATTATGGAATGGACATCCCAGCACCGTACTATGGAATATATCACCCTAGGGGATTCAGCCTGCAGTGTAATCTGTTCTACAAGGCCTTCGAAGAACCCAAGCCACCAGAACCGATCTGGGTGAGCCTCATGCTCACTTGGACAGCTGGACGAGCTCGCCAATGGGTGGAGTACCTCAGCAGAGTAGAGCACCTGTGCCTGCGGAGCTCACAGACTTTCTTAGCCATGCTCCAGTTCAACTTTGAATCTTTAGAAAAGTAGGACCCCCATGGAATTTTTCTGGGGGGGTTCGATCACACCTATGGCCGACACAGTGGCAGCGGAGGAGGCTGGTGTTCCAGAGCTCCCACCAGTGGCCGACACAGCGGCAGCAGAGGTGGCTGTTGTTCCAGAGCTCCCTCCAGTGGCCTTGGCAAAGACAGCAGAGGAGGCTGTTGCTCTAGAGCCCCTCCTAGAGGCTGTCATTCCAGAGCTGATTTCTCAGCCTGCATCAGCACACCTGAACATAATAAGGAGCTATATGTGCACCTATATAAGGACTGTTTAGATGCACTATTGGTGTGAAGTATTATGCTATGTCAGTACGCATTACTGAGCCTTTATTCCCGTGTTTGGTTTCCTAATTCCTGTACCTGTTTCTCGTTCCCGTTTTCTCACTGCCTGTGATATCTTGTTTGCGCCTCGCCTGACCCGTTGCTTGTTTCTTGTTTTGGATTTTGCCTGCCGATTTGGACTGTTTGCCTGTGTGTGTTTTTCATCACTGTAATTAAACATCACTTCTGCACATACATCTGCCTCCTACAGTGGTGCTTGAAAGTTTGTGAACCCTTTAGAATTTTCTATATTTCTGCATAAATATGACCTAAAACATCATCAGATTTTCACACAAGTTTTCATTGATGGAACAACATGTGTTGTGAAGATCAGACTTTGATAGATCCCTCTTCTTTAAAAAAACCAGGGTGCCCACTCACACCTGATTGTCATCCCATTGATTGAAAACACCTGACTCTAATTTCACCTTCAAATTAACTGCTGATCCTAGAGGTTCACATACTTTTTCCACTCACAGATATGTAATATTGGATCATTTTCCTGAATAAATAAATGACCAAGTATAATATTTTTGTCTCATTTTTTGTCTCATGGCACGAACAAAGGATACTTCTGAGGACCTCAGAAAAAGCGTTGTTGATGCTCATCAGGCTGGAAAAGGTTACAAAACCATCTATAAAGAGTTTGCACTCCACCAATCCACAGTCAGGCAGATTGTGTACAAATGGAGGAAATTCAAGACCATTGTTGCCCTCCCCAGGAGTGGTCGACCAACAAAGATCACTCCAAAAGCAAGGTGTGTAATAGTCGACGAGGTCACAAAGGACCCCAGGGTAACTTCTAAGCAACTGAAGGCCTCTCTCACATTGGCTAATGTTAATGTTCATGAGTCCACCAATAGGAGAACACTGAACAACAATGGTGTGCATGGCAGGGTTGCAAGGAGAAAGCCACTGCTCTCCAAAAATAACATTGCTGGTCGTCTGCAGTTTGCTAAAGATCACATGGACAAGACAGAAGGCTATTGGAAAAATGTTTTGTGGAAGGATGAGACCAAAATAGAATTTTTTGGTTGAAATGAGAAGCGTTATGTTTGGAGAAAGCAAAGCACTGCATTCCAGCATAAGAACCTTATCCCATCTGTGAAACATGGTGGTGGAGGTATCATGGTTTGGGCCTGTTTTGCTGCATCTGGACCAGGACGGCTTGCCATCATTGATGGAACAATGAATTCTGAATTATACCAGCGAATTCTAAAGGAAAATGTCAGGACATTTGTCCATGAACTGAATCTCAAGAGAAGGTGGGTCATGCAGCAAGACAACGACCCGAAGCACACAAGTTGTTCTACCAAAGAATGGTTAAAGAAGAATAAAGTTAATGTTTTGGAATGGCCAAGTCAAAGTCCTGAATTTGATCCAATGGAAATGTTGTGGAAGGACCTGAAGCAAGCAGTTCATGTGAGGAAACCCACCAACATCCCAGAGTTTAAGCTGTTCTGTATGGAGGAATGGGCTAAAATTCCTCCAAGCCAGTGTGCAGGACTGATCAACTGTTACTGGAAATGTTTAGTTACAGTTATTGCTGCACAAGGAGGTCACACCAGATACTGAACGCACATACAGTACTTTTGCCACTCACAGATATGTAATATTGGATCATTTTCCTCAATAAATAAATGACCAAGTATAATATTTTTGTCTCATTTGTTTAACTGGGTTCTCTTTATCTACTTTTAGGACTTGTGTGAAAATCTGATGATGTTTTAGGTCATATTTATGCAGAAATATAGAAAATTCTAAAGGGTTCACAAACTTTCAAGCACCACTGTACCTCATACCTGACAATCAGAATACCAGCTATAGAAAGGAAATGGTGAGGAAGTTCGCCAAATATATACAAAAGCCTGAAGGGATATTGACCCATAGGACATTGCCATGGGTTTGTAGTTGTAATAAAAGCCAGAGGAAGACTCTCTGATGCATCCAGGATTGGATGCTCTAGATGTCGATCAACCCCAGTGAAGATTTTCATGGAACTAGTGGTACTGGACACATGTTCATGTTCTTCATATTCCTCCCTTGCCTCAGTGTCTGGAAGTGGTAGTGATACTGATGATAAGCTACGTGGAAGTGTTGCATCATGGAAGACATCAATGGAAGAGTAAGTAGTGCTGGTTGGATGGCAGTTCTGAGGCTTTTGCTTTAAAACATTTAAAACATAACTATAGATTTGTATAACAATTATAACCTTATGTCTATACGCCTACAGAGTTTTTTATTTTTCAATAAAGTAAGGGATAACGCTTTTTGATCAACATGCATTCATTCATTTCAAGAAAACCATGGACAAAGGACAATGCAATCTTTGAGTGTCATTTTGTGTGTCTGAATGAGTGAGAAGCAGAGAGAGAGAGTGTGTGAGAGAGAGAGATAGAGATGAGGATTGTGTTTGAATCATTCATGATATTCCCCTGCTAACGGGGTTCGTGTTTCTGTGAAGTGCATCTGTGTGGGTTGCACAATGTAGAACACACACACATGGAGAATTTGTTTAGATAGCTTTATTATGATCATAATCCACACTCATCTATAATATAACTTGGTTTGATGAGATTATTTGTGCACACTGGTGTGTGAAAGCTGAACAGAGTCTTGTTTTGTTGGCATGTCTTTTTCAGCTTTTTGGTGAGAGCTAATGCCCAGATAAATACATATGCAAGTGCACAAATAGAGCTTCTTTAGTGTTTGGACTGTGCAGTAGATTAACATGTTTAGTCCAATGAGAGTGAAAAAAATAATATAAATAAAAGAAGATAAATGCAAGGAAAATAGATGTCAACCATTATCCCACCCTGCACACACTCTCTCTCTCTCTCTCTCTCTCTCTCTAACTCCTACTATTGCACACATTTGCGGAAAGGACCCTGAGGTACTGTGGTTGGTGTCGTGCATGTTCTCTAATTAAACCGTGTGTTTAAGCTGACAGAGCATGTGTCTGAGCTCTGGGATTGTCTCTAAGGGCTCTATAAAGAACCTACAGTGCTTCGTCATTATAAAAAAACTCATATGAAAATCCAGAACAATGCTGATGGGAGACATATATAGATATCCATTAAGTGTGTATTTGTTGTAGGCTAGAAGTGCTTTCATTATTTCACAGAACGATATGACCTCATCAATCTGTTATTCAGTCTTCTATTGCACGAAGGTATTTACTGGTAGTGGTTTGTGTTTAGTGAGTTTCCAGACTTAGTCTAGTTGATGAGTAACAGTATACGCTGTGCGGATATCGGAGAAGGGCATTCAAGTATGTAAAGTAAATGATTATGGAATTAAATAATTGAACTTCTTCGTACTATATTTAGTGTAATGTAACATAATTGCCTAAATATAGTGTCATCTGAACTGAATGCATCATCTAACAATCTAATAAAGGTGTGTGTGTGTGTTATCCAGCAGTCTGCACCCGTACACCTAGTATCAGTTAGGCCACTTGAGACCGATATCAATACTTAATCACCAACTGATATTGAGAAAGTGAGAGAGAGAGAAAGCGATGGATGTAGCTTCTAGCAATCATATGAGGATAGAAAAAGATAAATTGGGTTTGGTTTGGGCAGTGAGACAGTTACACCACAACACTATTGAATTCTCAATTCTGATTAGTCAGAAGGATGTTGATTAGTTTTCTAGAACAGCAGTCCTGATGGTGGGTCCAGCTGCAAAGCAAATCACTGGTTTATAGTGATACACTTCTTCTGTAAGTCCATATTACACAAAACTGTGAAGATAGACATAAACTATGCAAAGATAGGCATAAACTTCACATGAACTGACAAAAAACAGGTTTAATTAAGTTATTCTACAAAATCAAGTCGTACATGAGCTGATAGTCGACAAGGCCCATAGCACCAAGTTGGCTAGAAGCCATACAGTATATGACGAGATTGAATGGAATAACTGTTTTATTCTATCCACATTTACTGGATTTTGAGAAACAGAGCATTTTTATTTTTATTTTTTGCAAATTCGATAAATAAAAACTTTATACATAATGACCAACCAAATAATTTCTGCTTAGAATGTAAACAAACTGCTGAAATCACAGTCACAATTTGTGAAAAATGCTCTAATAATAATTCCTGAAAGTTTAAAAAAAGAAGAAGAAACATTTATTCATCACATGCACAGTGAAATTCATCCTCTGCATTTAACCCATCTGAAGCAGTGAACACACACTCAGAGCAATGGGCAGCCATGCCAGAGTGCCCAGGGAGCAGTCAGGTACCTTGCTCAAGGGCACCTCAGCCCAAAGCTGTCCCACATCAACCTAACTGCATGCCTTTAGATTGTGGGGGAAACCGGAGCAAACCCACACAAAGAACATGCAAACTCCACACAGAAAGGCCCTTGCCAGCCGCTGGGTTCAAACCCAGAACCTTCTTGCTGTGAGGCGACCATGCTAACCACTACACCACTGTGCCGCCTCTTGGATATGTTCTTACTATCAAATACTTTTATTCCATATTTTGTTGCTCTTTTTTTGTATTTTTTGGGGTTTTGTTTTCGAGTAGAATTTTTATTTTGTCTTCAGTTGGTTCAGTAACACACTCCGCCATTTTGTTTTTCTCTACTCACGATATATGAGCTGATATCCTAGTAGTAGAGTAGCCAATCAGAGCATGCGATTGCTCATATCCAGTGAATGTGGATAGAATAATTGTTGATATTTTTGAAAGGAGTCTCCACTGTAGGGCGGCATGGTGGTGTAGTGGTTAGTGCTGTTGTCTCACAGCAAGAAGGTCCGGGTTCGAGCCCTGTGGCTGACGAGGGCCTTTCTGTGTGGAGTTTGCATGTTCTGTCTGTGTGGGTTTCCTCCGGGTGCTCCGGTTTCCCCCACAGTCCAAAGACATGCAGGTTAGGTTAACTGGTGACTCTAAATTGACCGTCGGTGTGAATGTGAGTGTGAATGGTTGTCTGTGTCTATGTGTCAGCCCTGTGATGACCTGGCGACTTGTCCAGGGTGTACCCCACCTTTCGCCTGTAGTCAGCTGGGATAGGCTCCAGCTTGCCTGTGGAACAGGATAAAGCGGCTAGAGATAATGAAATGAGATGAGTCTCCACTGTCAGCACTTTGTAATAGTCAGGAATAAGGTAAAGCTGTAAGTTTTGGTTTTCTAACATGGGAAAGTCTGGTGAAAGCTGGAATAATGCAAGTGATAACTGGAACTAACTTTTTTTTGAGTATTCCATAACATTCAATATAAAAAAATATATATAGAGACAAATAAAAAGTATGATGTGTTTCTATGGTATAAGATGAATGAAAGGTTTATTATCTCAGTTGTTAGTTAATGTCCCAGGTGAGTCCTTGAAACTCCTGAGTTTTATCCTTGAACTGCATTCTGCCTTAGTTGCAAGTCAACTTGATGGAAATAAATGTAAATTTATGAATAAATGTAAATGTAAATAAATGCAAAAAATGGGGGGAAATGACGATGGCACGTAAAAATCAGGGTTTCCAACTCTGTAAGGACTATTAAGAATGGTCTTTGCCCCAGAAATGTGTTTGTGTGGCTGAAATAAAAAAAAATCTACCATGACGAAAGTCTTTTTATTTTATTTCTTATTGAGTACTGCAAAATGTCTGCTCGATTTTTCCTTCTTTTTTCCCAGTTCTGTAAATAACTCAGTGACATCTAGTAGCCTGAGAAGTGAACTGCGCTGTAGGAACTGTAATGTCGTGGCTTTCACCAGAAGAGGGCGACATTGTAGCACTACTGAATTCCACCTGCTGAAATTCATTAGTTTTGATTTACTATTGAGGCGAGTTTTCCCGAAGCATCATCTCATCTCATTATCTCTAGCCGCTTTATCCTGTTCTACAGGGTCGCAGGCAAGCTGGAGCCTATCCCAGCTGACTACGGGCGAAAGGCGGGGTACACCCTGGACAAGTCGCCAGGTCATCACAGGGCTGACACAGACAACCATTCACACTCACATTCACACCTACGGTCAATTTAGAGTCACCAGTTAACCTAACCTGCATGTCTTTGGACTGTGGGGGAAACCGGAGCACCCGGAGGAAACCCACGCAGACACGGGGAGAACATGCAAACTCCACACAGAAAGGCCCTCGCCGGCCACGGGGCTCGAACCCAGACCTTCTTGCTGTGAGGCGACAGCGCTAACCACTACACCACCGTGCCGCCCCCAGCCCCAGATATATATATATATATATATATATATATATATCTTCTCATTATCTCTAGCCGCTTTATCCTTCTACAGGGTCGCAGGCAAGCTGAAGCCTATCCCAGCTGACTACGGGTGAAAGGCGGGGTACACCCTGGACAAGTCGCCAGGTCATCACAGGGCTGACACACATTCACATCTACGGTCAATTTAGAGTCACCAGTTAACCTAACCTGCATGTCTTTGGACTGTGGGGGAAACCGAAGCACCCGGAGGAAACCCACGCGGACAACATGCAAACTCCACACACAAAGGCCCTCGCCGGCCACGGGGCTCGAACCCGGACCTTCTTGCTGTGAGGCGACAGTGCTAACCACTACACCACCGTGCCGCCCCATATATATATATATATACACACTGTTTTATAATACAGCTTTTTAAAACGTTATGTTTTAGAGCTGCAGCAACCCTCCATTACCTGTAGCCACTTATCCTGTTCTACAGTGTCGCAGGCAAGCTGGAGTCTATCCCAACTGACTATGGGCGAGAGGTAGGGTACACCCTGGACAAGTCGCCAGGTCATCGCAGGGCTGACACAGACAACCATTCACACTCAATTTAGAGCCACCAATTAGCCTTGCCTGCATACATGTGGGGGAAACCAGAGTACCCAGAGGAAACCCATGCACACAACATGCAAACTCCACACAGAAAGGCCCTCATTGGCCACTGGGCTCAAACCCAGGACCTTCTTACTCTGAGGCAACAGTGCTAACCACTACACCACCGTGCCACCCCTAGCTGCAGCAACATTGGTGCATAATAACAAAAGAATATTTAGCTAAGCTGACACTAGGACTAGTTAGCATGGTACCTAATAAGCTAATTAGAATGCTTATGTGCCAGCTAATTCCCAGGTTGACTTGTTTAGGAGTTTACAATAATTTAAAACCGTGATTTTGTGCTGCTATATTCATTACGTTATTCTGGTACCTAGCTAGCAAAGTGAGTATTAGAAACCTTAGCATGCTAACTAGTTACTAAAGAACGACAGGAATTAGGAAGTTATATGTACTTTTAAGGAAATATACTACAAGGGGCCACAATGTAACAGATGCTAGTTGATACAGACTTTTTAATTATAAGGGAAAGTTGGTGTAACAACTGTATTGGAATACAAGATGAGGCACAACAGCATGATGCAATGTATTGTGGGATTTCTGAGTGCTCTGGATGTTACAGTGTTTTCCATTGTGTCTACAAAATGGTGGACTCCAAGAATGAGACACAGTGAAGTGAACGCAGATTAATATTAACCCTGTTAATATTTCTCATATGAAAAAACAAGTACTTCTTCTATTACTACTGAAGTTGAAGATCAAGCTGAAAAACAAAAGTCTGAAGGTGTCAAGTCTGTGCTGAATGTACTGTCACAGTGTATAGATAGTGTAGTAGGAGTAGTACTACTACTACAGCCTATGTACACATGTAGTCAAAAGTCAGTCCCTCCCATGCCAGGACCTGGTCTTCACAGGCAGCTTTCCATCCATGTACTAATCAGGCCCTTAAGGCAGTGCCGATCTCTGTTTCTATAGCCCTCGGCCTCTCCCCTATTACATCGCTAAGGTTACAGTGGGGGGCTGGTCCTATGGTAACAGCAAGAGTTTGACTCCCTACTCACATCTGTATTGAAGTGTGTCTCACCAGATGGCAGTAGGTACCATTTTTATGATGGTCTTTGGTATGAACCAATCACGAGTCAAACTAACAATCTCCCAGTTGAGAGACAGATACACAAACCACTAGGCCAACTTGTAGTAAACACATGGTACACATGCTGAATTTCCAAGTATGGAGTCAAAACTATCTTTGTAGCATACAACATTTATTTGTAGCAATGACTTATTTACAAAGTAAATTCAGTCACATGGTTTATCTGTTGTAGTCACCATGTTTGGTGACCATGCCTGCTTTTTTTTTTTAATTCATTAGCTGTCAGTTATTAATCAACTGATACATTCAATTGTAATATTTTTCTTCTTCTTTCGGCTGCTCTCCTTAGGGGTTAGCACAGCAGATCTGTTCCACATATTTGATTTGGCATAGTTTTTACACCGGATGACCTTCCTGATGCAACCCTCCCCAATCTATCTGTGCTTGGGACAGCACAATCTCAGTGGCTGGGTATTTTACCTAATCTACATGTCTTTGAACTGTGGGTGAAACCAGAGCACCTAGAGGAAACCCACATAGACACGGGGAGAACATGCAAACCCCACAGAGAAAGGCCCCTGTTGGCTTCAAACCAAGAACCTTCTTGCTGTGAGGCAGCAGTGCTAACCACTACACCACCTTGCCTCCCAATACATTCAATTGTAATCTTTTTCTCTATTTTCCATTTCTAATTGGACAATATGGCTTGACTTAAGGCAGAACAGAGTGACCAAAAGTTAACCCATTGATGGTCACTTTAACTCTGAAAACACCCACTACTAGAAGGGCACTCGGGAGAGTGCATACTGTACCTCCACCAAGCCTCATATTAGAATATCCAGATATTTACTAATCTGGGATGTGGATCAACATCAAAATCAAATCAATTGAACCTAGGATAATACTAAAGCTGTAGACCACATTTTATCAAAATCCATTCACTCCTTTTTGAGTTATGTTGGGAACAGCCCCCCCCCCCCCCCCCCCCCCCCAAAAAAAAAAAAAATCCTGGATCTGCATACAAATCCAGATTTGTGTCAAAATCTAGTCAATTGGTCCTTGGCCTATGACCCACCTTTCCACCAAATTTCATCCAAATCCATTCACTACTTTTTGAGTTATGTTGGGAAAGGCAAACAAACAAACAAACAAATGGAAGTGAAGACATAACCTCCTCCAACACAGCTGGCGGAGAAAATAAATTTAACTGACAGGTAGTGACATGACCATGCAGTATACCAGATTAGGAATAAATAGTATGCAGTTTACAGTTCACTGGTGCAATATTAGAGTACACAATACACATCTGTGTGTAAGGACTGAAACTCTTGAGGGTGTGCTGTAATAGAAAAAAATAATCAATAACTAAACAGTGTGTGATGAAACAGAGTTACTGTTACCACCTCAAAGTTGATTGTTTTCCAATAAGAGCATATCTTTAAGTGTTGTATTGTTCCTTATTATCACTTCCTTTATATCATACTGATCCTCTATCCCACAATAACAGAAAACTGAAAGCTACAGTGTTACCTTCATGTTGCAATGCACTGACACATCCAAAAATATTAAATAAATATCTCCTTGCAGAAAACATTACCAAATCAATGAGTAGACATGCTTCTTTGATAAATAAGACAAGATGAGTTTTAAACATGAACATTATTAGCCTTAGATTGTGTATATCACAGTCTATATATTGCGAATGAGTTTTTAGTATAGAAACTTACATATTACTGTAGAATTAATGTAGCATTAATACAAGTTGAATTAAAACTACCTTTGTTGTTACAGACTAGAGGCCTTTTACATCAATGCCAGGATTCAAACCGATGTTGCAAAATCTGTTCTACTCCTGGACAGCACTCTGGACCACTCAGCCATGAACTGAGGTTACATAACATGGTGCTTACGTAGTCAATATGCAGCGGCACCACACCATGACTGTGAAATCGCTACCTGAGGCTGGCATGCCAATTACATTCTTAAACACGTTCGAACTCGGTTAAACATATACATACAGACAGGTGGCTCTTGGCTTCAGCCAACAGCTGAGCCAAAAAATGAATCAATACGTTCTGACCATATCCAGAGCAGCCTGGGGAGCAGGTGGCTTGCTCAAGGGCACTTCAGCCATTCCTGCTCATCCAGGGAATCAAACCAGCAACCTTTTGGAACCAAAGCTGCTTTTCTAACCTTCAAGCCATGGCTTCCCCTATGGAAGTGCCCCATGGAAGTTCCTCTTAAGTGTTGCCAGGCAAAACAAACCTTGCCTGGCAGCAATTATTTTATACCTATGTTGATAATGGTAATGTTTCTCAATCATCAGCTTTGGTTATAGTCCTATGAAAATCCATGACCTTGAGTTTGGCATTTCAAAGTCATTCAAGGTCAAAGATCATGGTGCCAAATGAAAGCCCATATGGTACTTTCTATAAGGTGATAATGGTAAATATCTGTCTACCATCAACCGTTTTCAAGTTACAGCCCTCTGAAAATCCGTGACCTTGAGTTTGACCTTTCAGGGTCACTCAAGGTCAAAGCTCATGGTGCCAAATGAAAGGCCATATGGGAGTTCCTATATGCTCATCATAGTAAACATCTGCATTGGCAATCGTTTTTGTGTTATAATGGAAAATGTTATTTTGACCAAAAGGTTGACCTTTCTGGTGATCTTAATCTTCACCTTGACCCTATTACCCCCAAAATTTAATCAAGAAATCTAGGGACCATTGCCCACCTACCCTGAAAATTTGAAGTCAACTGGTGCAACCATCTAGACACTGATTGTTAACACACACACACACAAACAAACAAATGAAAGTTTGAAGCTATGAGAAATACCCCATCATGTAGCATATCAATGGAAGCAGAAATGAAAGATAAACATTTTGGAATTGATTTGAAGTAAATATGATGAATATGAAGGAAGATATTACGAAAAAATATTTTGAACTTTTTGGTGACCTTGACCGTGACCAGATGACCCTCAAAATGTTGGAGGTTCTATTTGAGACCAATGCCCATCTATCCTGAAAGTTTCATGAAGATTGGTCCAGCTGTTTTCCCATAATGTTGCTAAAACAAACAAACAAAAAACCCACCAAAAATAATACCCTGCCCTCTGGTGGACTCCATCCAGGGTGAGGTAACAAAGGAAAGAAGAAGAAGGAGAAGAATAACTTTTTTTTAATTACATGTACTGTACACTCAAGCACAGTGAAATTCCTCCTCTGCATTTAACCCATCTGGAACAATGAACACACACATGCAGACATACATGAAAAATGAGCGCACACACACACACACACACACACACACACACACACACACACACACACACACACACACACATACCCAGAGCAGTGGGCAGCTATGCTATAGCACCTGAGGAGCAGTTGGGGGTTAGGTGCCTTGCTCAAGGGCACTTCAGACCAAGGCCGCCCATGTTAACCTGACCGCATGTCTGAACTGTGGGGAAAACCGGAGTACCCAGAGGAAAACAAACAGGAACATCTCTGTTTGTAACGAGGTATTTATTCATCATGCAGTATTTATTCATCATGTTCTCTCTATTTGTAAGGGGCCATTTTGCTTTTTGATGTATTTTGAATTTTGCTACAGCAAAAATAAACATACATCTTACCAAAACGGGCTACTATCACATTGCAGCAAATGTTCAGTGGCGCCTGAGTCACATCAGGGGTATTTGATTTAATTAAAGATTCATCCCCCCCACCTCTCTCTCTCTCACACACAGTGAGCAGGTGTGCATCATGTACTTCTTGTTTTTTTTTTGCCTGTGTTGAAAAACCATCCCTTATTTCTCTTTCTACCCCCCCCCCCCCCCTTTTCATGCCTCATTCACTCATCTCCATATTCCTACACATTCAGTGGATGGTACCTAAATATACAAACTGCTGACTGATTCATTGTTAATTTCAGGGCAAAACATTTCACATCTCTAAATTTGTGTGTGTGTGTTAAGATTTTTTTCACTTCTCGTTCATTTTTCACTTCGTGTTCAAGCTGACTGCAGTGCCATCTGTTCTTTTACTAGATCTCACATGTCTTTTCTAGGTAAATGCATTCACCCCCACCCCCCGCACACACACACACCAAAGGTGTGTGTGTGTCTTGCCTCCATCTCAAACCCAATCTTGCATTTTTAATGGCATTTTAAATAATGCAGAGGAGCCCATAGCCAGCTCTTCACTACTCTGTGTGTGTGTGTGTGTGTGTGTGTGTGAGAGTGAGTGAGTGAGTGAGTGATTCATGCATTATTCATTCAATGTAAACATTCCCAAGAGTATAAAACTGAGAGAAAAACTGGTCCTTATTGTCATGGCAGGTACTAAAACAGTTCCTAAAGGTCATTTTTAAACATGAACTGCTCTGCTACTTTTATCTGCTCAAGGGAAGTGCATTAGATAGATCTTTAGAGGCCAGTGGGATCAAGTCGATACAAGCGATGTAGACTTCAGGAACCGGATTTTCCCTGAAGGTACTGCAGTCAGACAATGAACTTCTCAAACTAGCAGTGATATGATGTGAAGGACCAATGAAGTACTTAGTATTTCAACTCAACATTATTTATCATTTGACTTTTGATTTTATGGAAGCAAATTATGTATTTCGAGATATATATATATATCTCATTATCTCTAGCCGCTTTATCCTTCTACAGGGTCGCAGGCAAGCTGGAGCCTATCCCAGCTGACTACGGGCGAAAGGCGGGGTACACCCTGGACAAGTCGCCAGGTCATCACAGGGCTGACACATAGACACAGACAACCATTCACACCCACATTCACACCTACGCTCAATTTAGAGTCACCAGTTAACCTAACCTGCATGCCTTTGGACTGTGGGGGAAACCGGAGCACCCGGAGGAAACCCACGCGGACACGGGGAGAACATGCAAACTCCACACAGAAAGGCCCTTGCCGGCCCCAGGACTCGAACCCAGGACCTTCTTGCTGTGAGGCGACAGCGCTAACCACTACACCACCGTGCCGCCCCATATATATATATATATATATCTTCTTATATATACTTCAAGACATATAAGAAGTTATATACCGTATAAATAAGTTATATATATATATATATAACTTCTTATATATCTCGAAGCATATATATATATATATATATATATATATATATATATATAAAACTTCTGGTTAGGAAGTGGAAATGCAGCTGTTCATGGCTTTGTTGAGGTCTGGGACTTTGCGCGCAGTTCAGGGGAGAAATTACATCCGAGCCAAACTAAAACTGTGGATGAAACATGAATGTTAAGGAAGCGCAACATTGTAGTAGATCAGTAGTACAGTGATGCCATACATTTGTTAAAAAGGTATTATATGATGTTATTTGGCGGCACGGTGGTGTAGTGGTTAGTGCTGTCACCTCACAGCAAGAAGGTCCTGGGTTCGAGCCCCATGGCCGGCGAGGGCCTTTCTGTGTGGAGTTTGCATGTTCTCCCCGTGTCTGCGTGGGTTTCCTCCGGGTGCTCCGGTTTCCCCCACAGTCCAAAGACATGCAGGCTAGGTTAACTGGTGACTCTAAATTGACCGTGAGTGTGAATGGTTGTCTGTGTCTATGTGTCAGCCCTGTGATGACCTGGCGACTTGTCCAGGGTGTACCCTGCCTTTTGTCCATAGTCAGCTGGGATAGGCTCCAGCTTGCCTGCGACCCTGTAGAAGGATAAAGCGGCTAGAGATGATGAGATGAGATGATGTTATTTTATAAATACACTATATAGCCAAATGTTTGTGTACCCCTGACCATCACACACATTGGATCATTTTCCTGAATAAATAAATGACCAAGTATCATATTTTTGTCTCATTTGTTTAACTGGGTTCTCTTTCTCTACTTTTAGGACTTGTGTGAAAATCTGATGATGTTTTAGGTCATATTTATGCAGAAATATAGAAAATTCTAAAGGGTTCACAAACTTTCAAGCACCACTGTACACTATATACAAGTTATAGACACCCTAGGACATACATGTCAACCTTTGGTCAATCAAACCTGTATAACCAACCTCCATAATCCGTATTTCCCTTATAAAATCCGTATAAGATGCAAATTAAAATAATTTACCTAAAATTTGAATGATAATTAACAATGATATGTCCAAGTTACTTTTTATTCAATATTAATAACAAAAACCTTCAGAATGAATACAAAGCTCCAATGTTTGACAAAAACACAAAGTGTCACTCTAATATTCTGAATTGTACTCCATGACAGCTTTTTTAGCAGTCTGCACCAATACCTCACTAGGCTGCATGTCACAGTCTGTGTTGATCTTGCCGGAGTGCCCATTCAGAATCTTTTCAGTCGCTAGTGAAAGTCGCTCAGGTGGAAATACGCTTTTCAAAAATGTTACTTCCCGGTTGGCGGGATTCTCGCAATGTGGTGTGCGCATGATCAGAAGTGGAACGAAGTCTCGCTACCACAAGATAACGCGTGATTTCATAAGACTCTTTGCTGGCTGTCTGTAGTGTACAGTACGTTTGTAAATGTTATGCGCTCTTTTATCATCGTGGGAATTGATTATAGCTCTAAATAAATATTGAATGTTTTTTAAAGAATCCATATAACTTTATTTGTACACCCGTATACTACGTTTATTGAATCAAGTCCGTATAAAATACGGACATTCCGTATAGGTTGACATGTATGCTAGGAATACCTATCTATTTGTCAGAAAGAATCCAAAATGGTGAGGAATTGACCAAGAAGAAGCAATTTTTGTTGAACTGTTCATTAAGGCTTAATTAGTCCATAATTTCATTAATAATTGTAATTACCAAATCTGGGTAGAAGTTATATGCACCCTAGTTACCCCCACCTTCATGCCAGAAAGAATCAAAATCGGTGAAGAATTGAGGGAGAAGTGATTTGTGTGGAAACTGCTCGTTAAGGCTTAATCACTCCATATCTTCATTATTAATTGCAATTATGCAAATTTGGGTAGAAGCTATATGCACCCCAGGCAGACCTACCTTCCTGCCAAAAAGAATAAAAATCAGTGAAGAATTGAGAGAGGAGAAGCGATTTTCGTGAAATATGGACTACGCTGGATGGACAACGGATGGAAGACAGACAACACATGATGGCATAAGTTCATCACCTGTTGGTCAGATGAGCTAATAATAACAAATGCACAATATCATGGTCTAGAATAAATGTATTCAATTTTTTTTCACTACCCAGTTTTGTTTTGGGGTTTTTTTTTTTGAGAACTTGTCTCCCTACACCATGACCACCCAACAAAAACAACCTTGTCAACAGGCGACTACTTATTAGCTCCATGAGACTAGAAAATTGTTATCTATATTGGATTGTCAACCGTGTTTGGATAAACAAATTTCTTCTCTCTTACATACACTACATCAATGTTTCCTCAAGTCTTGTTTGATTAATTAAGGGTCTTCAATTCCTTCTGCTGAAAGGGAAACACTGACTTATGGTTCTCTGTAAACCTTTTAAGATTCATAAAGAGTGACAATCCAAGGACTCTTCTGCATATACAGTATAGTCTCCTCTTCTCTCCTTGTACTTGAACAAGTCTTTCCTGCAAGCTAGTAGATTCTCTGCTCTTAAATTGCCTCAACACGTTTGTGCAAAATAGGCACACATTTTTGCTAAATTTCATCCATTATGTGCAAAATGAAACACTTGCTCTATTGACTTGCTCTATTTTCCATCTTGCAGTCAGAAGCAGTACACAGTGATGCCAAAGTGCCTTTTAAAATGGCCATGCTTATCATCGCTACTCCACTAGTCTCACATAATCTTACTTTCTGTCTCCTCACAGCTTTGAAAATGGATTCTTAATTGTTTTATGCAGTCTTTACACACACGTTTTCTGGCAGTTTAGCTCTCTGTGTGTGTGTGTGTGTGTGTGTGTGTGTGTGTGTGTGTGTGTGTGTGTGTGTGTGTAAGAGGAAATCCATTTGGTCTGGCGGTCTGATTGAAAGATTTTCAGGAACATCCATTAACTCCAGGATCAAAGGCCTACACCTCTTCAAATGTGTGTGTGCACACACACGGACACACACACATGTGACTTAGTATCCTTGTGAAGATGTTCCACTGACATAATTATTAATAAAGCTAATTACTTTTGGGATTGGGATTGAGATGCATGCAAAAGAGAAACAAATTTCCGTTCAGGAAAGCTTTCAGAATCTCAGGGTGAGCCAAAAGGAGGTACACAGTATTTATTCATCATGTTTTTTGTTTGTTTTTTGGTATTGAGGAGGTATACAGTAGTGATCGGGTCATGTTTAGTCTCTTAGGTGCTTGAAATGTTCTCCATAAATGTTCCTGGAACAATAATACAAGGTTCAATAATAACTGTATAAAAATAAAGCACTGGCCACAATTCTTTACAATTTTCCATTGTAGAGCTCTGTGAGGTGTGGGTGGAGCACAGAGGACGGCAGGACAAAGCTTCAGGTAAGAATAGACTTTTATTGCCAGACTTTTCAGTATAACAACAGTTCTATTCTGGTAAATACACACACACATATGCTGTGTTCTTGTCCCGGGAAGAGCTCTCCTCTGCTCTCCCTCTGCCTCCTTAAATAGGGCGTGGTTACTGGGAAGACACACAAATACAGGTTAATTACCGTCAGGTGTAGTGATTCTGCCACTCACCTTCCCTGGCTCCGCCCTCCTGTCACAGACCGGTGCTTGACCACGCCCCCGCTGCCACATACTCCCACCGCCCGACTCAGGCCGGGCGGCCGTCCGGCCCGCAGCCGACTCCCCCCCCCCCCCCCCCCCCCCTTGACGGGAGAGGAAGTCCGCCACGACCATCTGCGCCCCCGGCCTGTGGACCACCTTGAAACTGAAGGGTTGGAGTGCCAGATACCAACGGGTGATCCGCGCGTTGGCATCTTTCATGCGGTGGAGCCACTGGAGGGGTGCGTGGTCCGAACAGAGGGTGAAAGGGCGCCCCAGCAGGTAGTAATGGAGGGTGAGGACCGCCCACTTGATCGCCAGGCATTCTTTCTCAATCATGCTGTAGCGCCCCTCACGCACCGACAGCTTCCTGCTAATGTACAGGATGGGGCGGTCGTCCCCCTCCACCTCCTGGGACAACACCGCCCCCAGCCCTCTGTCCGACGCGTTGGTCTGCAACACAAAAGGGAGAGAAAAGTCATGGGAGTGTAATAGTGGCCCCCCACACAGTACAGCCTTTACCTCAGAGAAAGCCCACTGGCACTGCTCCGTCCACTGGACCGGATCTGGCGCCCCCTTTTTAGTGAGGTCAGTCAGCAGGCTGGTGATGTCCGAATAATTAGGTATAAACCTATGATAGTAGCCAGCCAGCCCCAGGAACTGTCTCACCCCCTTTTTGGTCTTGGGCCTCGGGCAGGCCGCAATTGCTGCTGTCTTATTAATTTGGGGACGCACCTGCCCATTGCCCAAGTGGAAGCCCAGATACCGTACTTCCACCCGCCCAATCGCACACTTCTTCAGGTTGGCAGTGAGACCTGCCCGCCTCAGCGACCTAAGGACGGCCCTCAGGTGTTGCAAGTGTCGCTGCCAGTCGTTACTATAAATGATAATATCGTCAAGATATGCGGCCGCATAGGTGGCGTGGAGCCGGAGGACCCTGTCCATCAGCCGCTGAAACGTAGCGGGCGCCCCAAACAGCCCAAAAGGAAGTGTGACAAATTGGTGTAAGCCGAACGGTGTGGAAAAGGCCGTTTTCTCCCGGGATAATGGAGTCAAGGGGATCTGCCAATATCCCTTCGTCAAATCCAGTGTCGAGTAAAAGCGAGCCGTGCCTAGTCGATCGAGCAACTCGTCAATACGAGGCATTGGGTACGCGTCGAATTTAGACACCGTGTTGACTTTTCTATAGTCCACACAGAACCGGACCGACCCATCGGCCTTGGGTACCAAGACCACCGGGCTGCTCCAGTCACTGTGGGACTCCTCGACGATGCCCATTTCGAGCATGGTCTGAAGTTCTTCCCGAATCACCTTTTTTTTGTGTTCGGGTAGCCTGTAAGGGCGGCTACGTACTACCACCCCCGGGGGCGTCTCTATGTGGTGTTCTATGAGGTTAGTGCGACTGGGCAGGGGCGAGAACACATCAGAAAACTCGGCCTGCAACTGGGCGACCTCCGTGAGTTGGGTCGGGGAGAGGTGGTCTCCACAGGGGACCGGAGAGGTACGTGATGCCAATGTCCCTTTTTGAACCTCCGGCCCCAGCTCCGCCTTCTCCGGAACTACCGACACCAACGCCACGGGGACCTCCTCGTTCCAGAGTTTAAGCAGATTGAGGTGGTAGATCTGTAGCACCCCCCCCCCTGTCCGTTTGCCTCACCTCATAGTCGACGTCCCCGACTCGCCGTGTGACCTCAAAGGGTCCTTGCCACTTGGCAATTAATTTGGAGCTCGACGTGGGCAACAGTACGAGTACCTTATCTCCCGGAGTGAACTCTCTAAGGCGCGTGCCCTTGTTGTACAGGCGGGCTTGCCGTTTCTGGGCCTGCCGCAAATTCTCCTGAGTTAGGTGGGTGAGCGTGTGGAGTTTTGCACGCAGGTCCATAACGTACTGAATTTCATTTTTACTCTGTGAAGGTCCCTCCTCCCAATTTTCTCACAGCACATCTAAAATGCCGCGTGGCTTATGGCTGTATAACAATTCAAATGGGGAGAACCCCGTGGAGGCTTGGGGGACCTCTTGCACTGCAAATAACAAGGGTTCGAGCCATTTATCCCAGTTACGTGTGTCCTCACTTACAAATTTTTTTATTATATTTTTGAGGGTGCGATTGAACCGTTCAACTAAACCGTCTGTTTGTGGGTGATAAACGCTGGTGCGGCTCGGCTTGATACCTAATAGCCCATACAGTTCACTCAGTGTTCGTGACATAAACGAGGTGCCTTGGTCAGTCAGAATCTCTTTTGGGATTCCAACCCGGGAGATGACGCGGAAGAGGGCCTCCGCAATACTGCGTGCTGAGATATTGCGAAGAGGCACCGCTTCCGGGTATCGCGTTGCATAGTCCACCAGAACTAATATAAAGCGGTACCCTCGTGTTGACCGATCTAATGGCCCAACGAGATCCATCCCAATTCTTTCGAACGGGGTCTCGATTAATGGTAGGGGGCGCAAAGGCGCTTTTGGAATGGCCGCTGGATTTACTAACTGGCATTCGCGGCACGCTGTACACCACCTACGGACGTCGCCGCGAATCCCCGGCCAATAGAATCGGGCCATTATTCGGGCTAGTGTCTTATCCTGCCCTAGGTGTCCAGCCATGGGATTAAAGTGAGCCGCCTGGAATACCAATTCCCGGTGGCTCTTTGGAATTAACAGCTGTGTGACTCGCTCTTTTGTCTGAGTGTCCTGCGTCACTCAGTATAATCTATCCTTCATAATAGAAAAATAGGGGAAGGACGGGGTGGCGTTCGGCTGGAGCGTTTGACCATTGATTACTCTCACTTGGTCAAATGCATGTCGCAGAGTCTCGTCTCGCGATTGTTCTAATGGGAAATCCGCGAGGGATTCCCCAACAGAAAGAGGAGGAGCCGGCGGCTCCTCACTCTGTCGCGGAGATGACGTAGACGGGTCTGCGACAGCAGCTCCAGCCAAAGCGACACCGGGACCTCCCCCTGTCAAATGGCAGGACCCACTCTTTACTAGGCGCGTCATTAAACCCTGAAATCCCGGCCAATCAGTCCCCAAAATTAAAGAGTGGGTAAGGCGAGGATTAACCGCCGCCTTCACTATAGATTTTTCCCCTCTGAAAAATATGTGGACCGACACCAAAGGGTAGCTGTGAACATCCCCATGCACACACAACACCTTCACCCCCTGTGCTCCCCCCAATGCCTCGTCTTGCACCAGGCTTTGGCGGCTCGAGGTCTGATTGCAACCAGAATCCACCAACGCCTGATATGTAGCCCCTTGGACACTCACCGGTATGCAATACGCTCCGGCCCGATCGAGGGCAGCTTCTGGCGCGTCGGGGATCCGTACCACCGCGCCCACCTCCATTGCTGCGCACTGTTGTTGCAGGCGGCCTGGCTCCCCGCAGCGCCAGCAAACCGGCCTGGGCTTTCCCTCTGCACCGGTGCTCTGGGGCTCACTCACCTGAGGGGGGGGAGAGACAGACACAGAAGGGAGAAACAGGAGGGCACCACGGGTGCGGCGGGCCGGCTGGGGTGGAGCCGGCCCCCTTCTCCGTGGTGGGGGAATGGGGCGAGGACGGGACACAGAAGGGAGAGGAGAAAGAGAGAGAGAAGAGGAGAGAAGAGAAGACATCGTCGGCTGTCCTGCCGCCGGAACAGCCGCCAAATGATCCTCCGCCAGTCCTACTGCCTGATCCAGCGACGCCGGGCGGTGGCACTGGACCCACTCCGCGGTTCCGGCTGGTAAGCGGGCGATGAACTGCTCCAGCACCACCTGATCGATGATTCCCTCGGCGTCGCGATCGTCGGCCCTCAGCCACTGCCAGCAGGCGTCCCGGAGCTGCTGGCCGAACACGAACGGCCGGCCGACTTCCTCCAACCGCAGCACGCGGAAGCGCTGGCGCTGTTGTTCTGGTGTGCTCCCCAAGCACTGGAGGACGGCCCGGCGAAGGTCCGCGTAGGCCAGCCGGCGGTCGGCGGGGAGCTGTAGCGCGGCCAGCTGCGCCTCTCCCGTCAGGAGGGGGAGGAGGCGCGCCGCGCGCTGCTCCATCGGCCACCCCGAGGCTTCGGCGACCTGTTCGAACAATGTGGGGAACACCTCGGGGTCGTCCTGCGGGCCCATCTTGGTCACAGTGAGGGGAGACGGGCCCGCGGCCGGGGCGCTGGTGGACCCCGCCGACATGAGGAGATGCCGGAACGCCTCGCGATCTTCCTGCTGGGCCAGCACCAGGGCTTCGAAGCGCCGCTCTTGTTCCTTTCAGAGCATGACGAGCGCCTGGTGCTGGCTTTGCTGAGCCGTGGCGAGGGCGTGGACCAGGTCTGCGAACGGGGAGAATTCCATGGGGCTGCTGGGTTGGTGCTCCACCTTTCTCCCGGGTTTCGGCACCACTGTAGAGCTCTCTGAGGTGTGGGTGGAGCACAGAGGATGGCAGGACAAAGCTTCAGGTAAGAATAGGCTTTTATTGCCAGACTTTTCAGTATAACAACAGTTCTATTCTGGTAAATACACACACACACATGCTGTGTTCTTGTCCCAGGAAGAGCTCTCCTCTGCTCTCCCTCTGCCTCCTTAAATAGGGCGAGGTTACTGGGAAGACACACAAATACAGGTTAATTACCGTCAGGTGTAGTGATTCTGCCACTCACCTTCCCTGGCTCCGCCCTCCTGTCACAGACTGGCACTTGACCACGCCCCCGCTGCCACATCCATTGTTGGTGAAACTATTTCCTCCTCTTTTTAAAAGAGAAAATTACAAAAAAAAGAAAATCTATTTTTACTATAATAGTATTTATTCAAATATAAATTTGGAGATTTATTTTTTCCATCCCATTTTCTACCTAATTTGGTCATTTGCCAATTCCCACCCAACAGCCCTCTCTCCTCTATCATATGACTCTGAGACATGTGAATCCAACCATCTGTACCTTTTCAAACTGCTGCTCATACTGGCTGTGTAACACGCTATTATCCCTCTTCCACATACATGAGCTAGCTACATAGATGCCTGTGACTGCCAATTCTGAGAGTATGGCCTATTCTGCTTTCTAGACTCCTGGCCATGGGTGACTGGCATCAACGATAGGACAAGTGCCTTTTGGTATAGGATCCCCAATATAGTCTACAAATATTTTAAAATTACTATCAGTCTCTGCAAACTCTCACATGAGGCTGTACATGTGTAAAATCCCACCATCAAACTCTTTCAACACAAACAAGACATATCAGATAAATGGTAAATGCGGCCGGTGGCATGAGCATATACTGAAGTGCAAGCCAGAATTGTTGTCAGTATCTATAGGGTGTCACGTGTAAGCAACATCAAATCAAACAACAATAATCCATAATCAGTAACAATAAAATGGGCACGTGTCAGAACCCCTGTATAAACACGGAACAAGCAATAAGGCTTAGAACTGCATGACACATGATACGATTGGCAAGACTTTGCAAAGAATAGCAATACACAAAGGAGACAAGAAGGCAAACTGTTACTCTTCTCTGTTGTGTGATCACACAGCAGAGAAGAGTAACAGAACAATGACAGGACAGTGACAGAGAGAGCACTAGAACAGAAACAAATGCACATAATAAGAAACAAAAGCACATGTAAAACCCAGAAGAAAACAGGAAACAGGAGGAGAGCTTGTGCTAGAAACCGAGATGTGAGCTGACAGGGGGATTTGTGATGATTTTAGCGCAAAACAATGTACTGGCTATCCTAAATTGTGTGTGTGGTGCCCTGTGATGGACTAATATTCCATCCTTGCTCCTAGTGCCTAGTGTTCCTGAGGTCCATCACATCCCTGACCAGGACAAAGGGCTTCACAGATGACTGAATACATGAATGAGAATAACAATAAGCATCACTTGAAACCCAAATTAACACTCAGTGGTACCAATGATTCTGGATTTGACTGGAAATGCAGGACAGTACAGAGCAGTGTTTCTCCACCACTGGGCCGCAGTGGGCCACTTAGTGGGCCGCAATTTTTTTTTCAAATTTAAAGCCAAATACTAAATAGTTCAGGATGTTGCATTGTTCCAAATCCGGTAGCTGGTCTGACGTACACTTTTCAAGTGGAATAAATACATTTGTGGGTAATTTAAGAAGAACAGGTCTTTATTATTGTCACATTCCTCCTTTGCATTTTGTGAGTGCGCGTGCACACACACACACACACACACACACACACACACACACATACACACTACACACATTCACACACACAGCGTGCACGTGCAGTGGGCTGAATAAATAAATACATTTGTGGGTAAATTATATGGATCTGTGATGCCTGCTGGAAGAGAGGCACAGGGAGGACTGAGAATCAAACAGCTGTGGTTTGTTTACACCCGATACTAAAACTTCTGGCATCCAAGCAACCGTTACAAAGACACATAAAAAGCCCAGAAATTCCTCCTTACCCGGGCAAAAATGATACAGGATTTATCTTGTAGTGTTTTGATCACGGTGGTGTAGTGGTTAGCACTGTTGCCTCACAGCAAGAAAGTCCTGGGTTCAAGCCCAGCGGCCGGCAAGAGCGTTTCTGTGTGGAGTTTGCATATTCTCCCCGTGTCTGTGTGGGTTTCCTCTGGGTGCTCCGGTTTCCCCCACAGTCCAAAGACATGCAGGTTAGGTTAACTGGTGGCTCTAAATTGACTGTAGGTGTGAATGTGAGTGTGAATGGTTGTTTGTCTCTATGTGTCAGCCCTGCGATAACCTGGCGACTTGTCCAGGGTGTACCCTGCCTCTCACCCATAGTCTGCTGGGATAGGCTCCAGTTTGCCTGTGACCCTGTAGGACAGGATAAGCGGCTACAGATAATGGATGGAAGTTAATCAGCTGAGCTAGTGGGGTTGTGCATGTACATCCATCCATCATCTATAGCCGCTTATCCTGTCCTACAGGGTCACAGGCAAACTGGAGCCTATCCCAGCAGACTATGGGTGAGAGGCAGGGTACACCCTGGACAAGTCACCAGGTTATCGCAGGGCTGACACAGAGACAAACAACCACTCACACCTATGGTCAATTTAGAGCCACCAATTAACCTAACCTGCATGTCTTTGGTCTGTGGGGGAAACCAGAGCACCCGGTGGAAACCCACGCAGACACGGGGAGAACATGCAAACTCCACACAGAAAGGCCCTCGCTGGCTGCTGGGCTCAAACCCAGGACCTTCTTGCTGTGAGGCAACAGCGCTAACCACTGTGCCGCCCTGTGCATGTACAAATAATGACGACTAAAAATATACACAATGTTTAAAAAAAACTTAAATCTGTTAATTATTTTCACATTAAGTTAATTCATAGTATGCATAACCATTGTCTTTCAGAATCAGAATCACTTTTATTGCCAGGTATGTGGACACACACGAGGAATTTGACTCCGGTTTCACTTAGCTCTCATAGTACAAAACAGATAAAAAGCGTATACACAAAACAAACAAAAAAAATGGTGCAATAGGTGCATAGTAATCCAGGTAAGTCAAGTATGAAATAGATAAATAAAGTATACAGTATGCACAGAATGACGGTATGAGTGTGCAGATATTTTACAAGTGATATTACTGATATATGAATCTGGATTTTAGCTGTTCATCACAGAAAGGATTTTCCCTTTTGGTGCATAGTGCAAAGATCTCATCTCATTATCTCTAGCCACTTTATCCTGTTATACAGGGTCGCAGGCAAGCTGGAGCCTATCCCAGCTGACTACAGGCGAAAGGCAGGATACACCCTGGACAAGTCGCCAGGTCATCACAGGGCTGACACGTAGACACAGACAACCATTCACACTCACACCTACGGTCAATTTAGAGTCACCAGTTAATCTAACCTGCATGTCTTTGGACTGTGGGAGAAACCGGAGCACCCGGAGGAAACCCATGCGGACACGGGGAGAACATGCAAACTCCGCACAGAAAGGCCCTCATCGGCCACGGGGCTCGAACCTGGACCTTCTTGCTGTGAGGCGACAGCACTAACCACTACACCACCGTGCCGCCCCGGTGATATTACTGATATATGAATCTTTGTATTTAGTTCTGGCTACATTAGGATCAAAATTTATTCTACTAATGTCAAATTTAGCTAGTAAATTTTTCATTCATCGGAAAAATCCTTCTTTGTTAACGTGTAAGGATCTAATACCATTGGGTGGTTTCTATATCCACTTCTTTTGAGTGTACTTCTTGGTTTTAATAACTTGCTGATCACAAACATAGCAAAAAGTTCTTGTGTTAATGGACCAGACTCCACTTTTGGATCATTAATCCCTGTACAATTAAGAAACAGTTTGTTTTAATTGCATTTACACTACCGTTCAAAAGTTTGGGGTCACTTTGAAATTTCCTTATTTTTGAAAGAAAAGCACTGTTCTTTTCAATGAAGATCACTTTAAACTAATCAGAAATACACTCTATACATTGCTAATGTGGTAAATGACTATTCTAGCTGCAAATGTCTGGTTTTTGGTGCAATATCTCCATAGGTGTATAGAGGCCCATTTCCAGCAACTCTCACTCCAGTGTTCTAATGGTACAATGTGTTTGCTCATTGCCTCAGAAGGCTAATGGATGATTAGAAAACCCTTGTACAATCATTTTAGCACAGCTGAAAACAGTTTAGCTCTTTAGAGAAGCTATAAAACTGACCTTCCTTTGAGCAGATTGAGTTTCTGAAGCATCACATTTGTGGGGTCGATTAAATGCTCAAAATGGCCAGAAAAATGTCTTGACTATATTTTCTATTCATTTTACAACTTATGGTGGTAAATAAAAGTGTGACTTTTCATGGAAAACACAAAATTGTCTGGGTGACCCCAAACTTTTGAACAGTAGTGTATGAATCTGGATTTTACCTGTTCATCGCAGAAAGGATTTTCCCTTTTGGTGCAATATGGTGCATAGTGCAAAGATCTCATCTCATTATCTCTAGCTGCTTTATCCTGTTCTACAGGGTCGCAGGCAAGCTGGAGCCTATCCCAGCTGACTACGGGCGAAAGGCAGGCTACACCCTGGACAAGTCGCCAGCATACCTGTCACCTTTGAGGTTTGAAAAAAAGGGATATTTCCCAGATTTTTAACTCAAAATAAGGGAAAATTTCGGAAAGTCATACCCTTCACCAAAAGTGGGTGTGTAGTTGAATGGGGGGCAATTTTCTATCTAGTATTTGTGATTTCCTGTAC
Source organism: Neoarius graeffei (assembly GCF_027579695.1). Taxonomy (NCBI): domain Eukaryota; kingdom Metazoa; phylum Chordata; class Actinopteri; order Siluriformes; family Ariidae; genus Neoarius; species Neoarius graeffei. The sequence goes on along the minus strand of NC_083571.1, from coordinate 28,402,937 downwards.
TCTGGTGCATGTTGGTGATAGCCAAGACCCAAACTCAATATGCTTATAGTTTATAGAGTGCATTTGTGAATAAACTATACATTTATTTTTATTTGCTTTCAGTGGTACCAGTTATTTCCCAAATTAAGGGCTAAAATACCTTATGTTAAAATAAGAAAGGTCATTATATAACCAGTCAATAAATTCAATTCCATTGCAATTTATTATGGTTTTACCATAGTCATGGCCTCGGAACACTAGATAGATAGATAGATAGATAGATAGATAGATAGATAGATAGATAGATAGATAGATAGATAGATAGATAGATAGATAGATAGATAGATAGAGTAATAAAGAGAAATATAAGATATTAAACCAAGAGTGATTTAAAATGGGTAAGTTTCAGATAGAAAATAAAATAGACAATGAGTGGATAAAACAGTTAATACACCAATTAGTTTACACTAGGCTATTTATGAGGTCTTAGCCAGGACATACTTAATGTAAACATGTGTAGCTTACCTTTGATTATTTGGGAGGCTTTCGTTTTCTCCATGGAAAATTTCTTTGCGAGGGAAGAGTCTGGGAACATTCCAGCCACGCACTTGTTGAAATCATCAAAGAAAGAGAGGCTAATGTTTTTCTTAGCTATTAGCATCGCCATCTTCACCTCAGACCTAATCAGTGTTGCCAGATACTGCTGACGTTTTCCAGCCCAAAATATGTTCAAAACCCGCCAAAATGCACTTGAAACTGCTCAACTTGGGGGGGGAACCGCCCAATCTGGCAACACTGGACCTAATCACTTGTTCAGCCTCGCCTCCGGACGTAGTTATGTAATTACTGATGCCTGAGAGGGCGGGGACGTGAATTCATGGCCCGACTTCCTGCTGTAAACTCCTGTCAGAGGCGCATCATGAATTCTGGACCTACCAAGTTTTTTATATTGTGAAAATACGGGATATTTTCGGAAAAATAAAAAAACGGGAAGACAGCGGGAAATAAGTCAAAATAAAGGATTTCCCGGGAAAAACAGGAGGGTTGACAGGTATGGTCGCCAGGTCATCACAGGGCTGAGACATAGACACAGACAACCATTCACACTCACATTCACACTTACGGTAAATTTAGAGTCACCAGTTAACCTAACCTGCATGTCTTTGGACTGTGGGGGAAACCGGAGCACCCAGAGGAAACCCACGCAGACACGGGGAGAACATGCAAACTCCGCACAGAAAGGCCCTCGCCGGCCATGGGGCTCAAACGCGGACCCTCTTGCCATGAGGCGACAGCGCTAACCACTACACCACCATGCCGCCCCAGTGATATTAGGATCAAAATTTATTCTACTAATGTCAAATTTAGCTAGTAATTTTTTTGTTCATTGGAAAAATCCTTCTTTGTTACCATGTAAGGATTTAATACCATTGGGTGGTTTCTATATCCACTTCTTTTGAGTGTACTTCTTGGTTTTAATAACTTGCTGAACACAAACATAGCAATAAGTTCTTGTGTTAATGGACCAGACTCCACTTTTGGATCATTAATCCCTGTACAATTAAGAAACAGTTTAATTGCATTTATTTAATTCCTGGGCTCCCATCTGTAACAGGGAGTGATGTTGCATCCTATAAGTAACTTTACAATCGGTTATTAGATTGTAATAGCATACATGTCAACCTTTGGTCAATCAAACCTGTATAACCAACCTCCAAAATCCATATTTCCCTTATAAAATCTGTATAAGATGCAAATTAAAATAATTTACCTAAAATTTGAATGATAATTAACAATGATATATCCAAGTTACTTTTTATTCAATATTAATAACAATAAACCTTCAGAATGAATACAAGGCTCCAATGTTTGACAAAACACAAAGTGTCACTCTAATGTTCTGAATTGTACTCCATGACAGCTTTTTTAGCACTCTGCACCAGTGGTGTAGTCTACTTTTTTGCAGTGGGTATACTCAGTGCTTGCCATGCAACGCCCCCCCGGGAAAAAAATTTATACTCTCACACACACACACACACACACACACATATATATATATATATATATATATATATATATATATATATATATATATATATATATATATATATATATATATATGTGTGTGTGTGTTGTGGCTATACTGTTATACTTGTACTCATCCATCTTGTAACTGTCCGATAACCTCCTGAAAGCAACACCTCATGAGCACCATCACTGCCTAATGCATAGTAATATGCATCTTGAAACTGGTTTTGTGTACAGATCTACTGTATGCAAAACAAATGTGGTTTAAATGTACAAAATTTAGAAAATTTTAATTCACCATTCAACTTAAGATAAGTGGGCTTTTCCATTATTGTTTTTTTTTTTATTTTTCATGTATCAAGAAAATTTGACATATTGACATGTAAATTAAACACATATCACACAATAATATATTTTTAACATATTAAATGCATTTCTTATTTCTTATCTATTCAGCACATCAGCTTAAATGAACAAGAAAACATCCTAGATGTGCTAAAACAAATGTTTGCTTCAAAGAAGAATTAATTTAATTAACAAATATGCAATGCCGGGCGGCACGGTGGTGTAGTGGTTAGCGCTGTCGCCTCACAGCAAGAAGGTCCTGGGTTCGAGCCCCGGGGCCGGCGAGGGCCCTTCTGTGTGGAGTTTGCATGTTCTCCCCGTGTCCGCGTGGGTTTCCTCCGGGTGCTCCGGTTTCCCCCACAGTCCAAAGACATGCAGGTTAGGTTAACTGGTGACTCTAAATTGACCATAGGTGTGAATGTGAGTGTGAATGGTTGTCTGTGTCTATGTGTCAGCCCTGTGATGACCTGGCGACTTGTCCAGGGTGTACCCCGCCTTTCGCCCGTAGTCAGCTGGGATAGGCTCCAGCTTGCCTGCGACCCTGTAGAAGGATAAAGCGGCTAGAGATAATGAGATGAGATGAGATATGCAATGCCCTTCAGTGTGTTAGTCCACAAGCCCTGCAAAAAAGGTCTACAGGACTTTACAGGTGTTTTTATATTCTGGCATTTGAGGTCTGCATTGCCTCCTTGGTTTGTTTTCGTTTCATGATTTCGCATCAAGGCAACAGGCATCAAACTACGTAGCTTCGTACGACCTGTATGCTTTCCCCTCTATTCTGACCTCATTTGACTGGCTACTGGCTACATACACGACAAGTGCAGACAGCTGGCTTGACTGACATAGCAACAGTTGCTATGGGGGGCGGAGCTCCCGGAAGGGTCAATTCTCTGCTCTTGGATCAACTCGCAATGCCTTGAGTGCTGAGTCGGGCTCTGTCAGCGTCTTCTTAATGAAGCCCATAGGATTTGAATTGAATAGGCGCTTGTAGCGCTAAAGCGCGTTTGGTGGACACAGGCATCTAGGAATGGAACTGTGGAACATTCATCTGACAATGTTGACGTTGGTTTGGCCAGTTCAAATAACGAATATATTTTTCGGTAGGCGTATGCGCATACGCAAATCACTGAGCTCTTCAGTGAGTATACGGAAATCGCTGAGCTTTTCCAGTGGGCATACGGCGTATACCTGCGTATCACGTAGACTACACCACTGCTCTGCACCAATACCTCACTAGGCTGCATGTCACAGCAAGTGTCTGTGTTGATCTTGCCGGAGTGCCCATTCAGAATCTTTTCAGGCCCTGTCCACACGGCAATGGATTCAGGTGAATCTGATAAAATTTTTTATTGTTTCGGCCTGGCGTCCACACGGCACCGGCGTTTTGGGTGCCCCAAAATGAAATCTTTTGAGAACGGGTTCCAGAGTGAAAAAATCTGGCAACGGAGCCGTTGCGAAGTCGTCTGGATGAGTAGAACGGATTTGTTTATGATGACGTCACAACCACATGACTAGAACAAGCAGCACTCTTGCGCGCATCATTTGTAAAAACAGAAATTGAAATTGTTTACACATTAACCTGACTGACCTGCCAGACAGACAATTTACACCTGCTTTGATGAACAGAAAGTACAGCCTTCCACACAAAGCAACAGTTACCTGACTATAATGGAGGCAGAGGGGAAAAAGGTCAGAAGACCCTTCAACAGACTGTTTTGTATGAACCACTGCATTGCATTCACTTTTGTATACAGCTTTTCTTTTAAATAAACAAGTAACTGAACCATTTCTTGAATTTCTTTTTTTATTGGATAAGACTGCTTTTCAAAATGTTCACACACAGTATAAAAAGTTATATAAATTATATAAAAATGCTTTTCAAAATGTTCACACACAATAAGAAAATTAAGTTATATAAAACTATGCACACTAATAAAACTAATTTGTACACACAGAAGGCACAATTTCCTTGCGTAGTCTCAGCCATCTTCTTCTTGTTGTTGTGTGTTTGTTCCTGTGAGTGCTTCACGCCGGGTAGAAGAAGGGGTTTATGTGTGTAACAGACGTTGCGTTGTGTTGTTCACCAGTCTTTTTATTCTGAAGAAATGAGACACAAATACACTGCTGAGGACGGGCTGCAAACGTCCAGTGGCATTGGCGCTTACATTTCCAAAACGAACTGAAAGAGGCCAGTACTGTAGTTCCCATAACTACCTGCGCTCTTAAAGGACCAGCGCAGAATTTCCCCACCACTACACACAATGGCAAGTGGAAAAAAATAAACCCATTACATGCACATGCGTCCTACTTCTTCTTCTATTGTTCTGGTGTCTCCGATGGGACCGTCTTACAGCGCACGTAGAGGTGTGGCATGTGTATTGCATCATTTTCAGCAAGCGTTGCATTGCCATATGGACCTGATATTTTACTGATCTGTTGCCCATGTGGACACGATATTTTTTTTACCCGCTAAAAAACAAATCTCGTTGCCGTTGTCGTGTGGATGTAGCCTCAGTCGCTAGTGAAAGTCACTCAGGTCATGGGCGCAGATAGAGGGTGGGACGGGTGGGATTCGTCCCACCCAGATTTAAATTCACCTCCTTCGGTCCCCCCCACTTATATGGAGGAAAAAACGTCTATGCTGTCTTTCTTTGCATAAGGCAAACCTCACGGAAAAATCAAAAGACTAATTACTGTACCATTCGGTTTATTGAGGTGCACAGCAGTACATACATAGTTGCAACAACTCGCATAAAACAAAACAAAGACTGATATTCGGTTGGTTGAGCTGAGCAGCCTGCACAGGTTGCAAGCTCGAGCTTGGTTGCTATGGTTACCCACAACAAGTTTGACAGGCATATCGGGGACAGCTCCTAGTTCAGGACCCCAACACGGCATGATGAAGGGTGCCAAACCGAAAAGGCAGAAAACGATTGCATCGTTTTTTCAAAAAACAACGACTGTAAGTAAACTGTGCCTTACTTTATCATATCACCTTGCAATTTTTTGATAATCTGTTCAAAATAATGTCGTAGTGAGTAATGTCGTAGGGGGTGGGGGTGGGGTTGGTTTGCTGGCAGCTTTGTCCCCCCCAGTTCAAAAAACGTATCTGCGCCCCTGGCTCAGGTGGAAATACGCGTTTCAAACAAAATGTTACTTCCTGGTTGGCGGGATTCTCGCAATGTGGTGTGCGCATGATCAAAAGTGGAACGAAGTCTCGCTACCACAAGATAACGCGCGATTTCATAAGACTCTTTACTGGCTGTCTGTGCTGTACAGTATGTTTGTAGAGTGGGGTAATACGCCCCCATGGGGTAATACGCCCCCGGCCTGTTTTACCCAAAATAACCACCAGATGGTGCAAATTTACATTTCTATAGTTGCTATGGACTGCCTTGACAACGGTGATATGCAAATATCCATTGTGGATCGCATATCAGCAACGCAGCGGAGAGAAATCAAATTTCATGGTAAGTGATATAATTTTCAGATATCAGTAAAACTGTATTTAGATAGCTGCTATTTCGTCAGATATCACAGCTGTGTATGTGGTATGAGTAGACAAGTCAGTACGTTAAGAAAATACATTAGGTATAAAAAGTTGAATCACATTTTGAAAGTAAGACCCTTTTTTGTAAAAGTGTAGTCTGTGGGGTAAAACGCCCCCTTAATGGCGGGGTAAATGGCCCAAGGGGGCATCGTTTCCTTTTATCATAATTACTGTATTTCATACATTTCTGAATAGCAGATACATAGTTTTTAATAACATCTCGCTTACCTGGTTGAGTAAAGCAAGTAATTTGAACTTAATAGAAAATAATTGAAATAAAAAAAAATTAAATTAAAATGCGAAATATAATAAAATAATGCATCTATTCATTAATTCAGGGATATTTTCTTGTTTATTTCACATTATAGGCTTAAGTAAACACTTTTGCTATCCAAACAGCTTTTTTTGAGTGAGGGGGCCTATTGCCCCACTGGGGGGGGGGGGGGGGGGGTAAAAGGCCCCCTTGGCACAATGTTTGTTTTTGTCTCATCTCATCTCATTATCTCTAGCCGCTTTATCCTGTTATACAGGGTCGCAGGCAAGCTGGAGCCTATCCCAGCTGACTACAGGCGAAAGTCGGGGTACACCCTGGACAAGTCGCCAGGTCATCACAGGGCTGACACATAGACACAGACAACCATTCACACTCACGGTCAATTTAGAGTCACCAGTTAACCATGTCTTTGGACTGTGGGGGAAACCGGAGCACCCGGAGGAAACCCACGCGGACACGGGGAGAACATGCAAACTCCACACAGAAAGGCCCTCGCCGGCCACGGGGCTCGAACCCGCACCTTCTTGCTGTGAGGCGACAGCGCTAACCACTACACCACCGTGCCGCCTGTTTGTCTCATCTCATCTCTCTAGCCGCTTTATCCTTCTACAGGGTCGCAGGCAAGCTGGAGCCTATCCCAGCTGACTACGGGCGAAAGGCGGGGTACACCCTGGACAAGTCGCCAGGTCATCACAGGGCTGACACATAGACACAGACAACCATTCACACTCACACCTACGGTCAATTTAGAGTCACTAGTTAACCTAACCTGCATGTCTTTGGACTGTGGGGGAAACCGGAGCACCCGGAGGAAACCCACGCGGACACCATGCAAACTCCACACAGAAAGGCCCTCGCCAGCCCCGGGGCTCGAACCCAGGACCTTCTTGCTGTGAGGCGACAGCGCTAACCACTACACCACCGTGCCGCCCGTTTGTTTTTTGTTAAAAAAAAAAAAATGAAGTATTAACTTTAGGTGGCATTATTGTTCATGTCACTGTTGTCAAAACTATGATTAAAACTAAACACATGGTTCATTTGAACTTGGAGAAAAACTGAATTTTCCTTAAGGGGGGGCTTTTTCCTCCACTCTACTCTAAATGTCATGCGCTTTTTTTTTTTATCATCGTCGGAATTGATTATAGCTCTAAATAAATATTTAAGTTTTTTTTAAAGAATCCGCATAACTTTATTTGTACGCCCGTATACTACGTTTATTGAATCAAATCCGTATAAAATACGGACATTCCGTATAGGTTGACATGTATGTAATAGAATAGATGAGCCAAAATAACTGGGGATCTTTTTTAATGGGCTCGTTAGAAGTATGAATTGGTGGGCCTCGAAACAGAAAAGGTTGAGAACTGCTGGGATGGAGGAATGATGGACCGGCGGCACTGTTTGGAAATCATCCGGATGTCACGCGCTGCTCAGGGAACAGGGTCACGGGGAGAGAGAGAGAAAGAGAGAGAGAGACCGCCTTCATGAGCATCCGCTCAGTGCGCAGAAACAGGGGCAGGGAGAAGTAGCGCGCGACAGCGCTCGTGCCGAAGGTTACGAGCTCGCGCGAGAGAGAGACGCAGCAGCAGTAAGGGTTCGGCGCGCGCGCAGCTTCACGCGACAGCTCTTTAGTCCTCCTGCTGAAGGTGACCCGGTAACACATGATTCAGGTTTGTCCTCTTTGTTTATTTTCAACCGTGGCAGCTCATCTCTCTCTCTCTCCCTCTCTCTCTGTGTGTGTGTGTGTGTTCCGCAGATGCTCCGCGCCGTCATGCTGCTGGTGTGTGTGTGCGCAGCGGCGGTGATCACCGGAGCAGCCGCCCGCCAAGACAACGCCAATTTTCTCGACGACAAATGGCTCACAGCTCGGTGGGACAAATTTCGTGACGTGAGTTCCGCTTTTTTCCGACACTAACAGCTCCTGGTTTCCTGCGCGCGCGTGCGTGTGTGTTTGTGTATCCACGTCACGCTGTGCGCCTCAGAACCGTAATGACGCTAATTTCGGCCCCCCCCCCCCCCCAGTTCTGTTATGTAGCCTTTAAAACCCTTGAGGTAATTAGTTAACTGGCGAGTTAATAGCATTAACACCTACTACTGAGATTTATTTCTCTAAATATCCTGTTAGATGTTGAACAAACAGGAGCCTGAAGCTGAGGTGATGTTAGCCTGGTGTATAAATAGCTATTAAATACTGAGCATTCAACTGTTTGTTGTTGTTAGACTCATTCCGTTATAATTTTCCGGATAGTTTACTTTTACTGAGTTTCTGAGTTCATATTGTTTTATTAAGAGAAATAGTTTTTATTCCAAGAAATGCATGATTATCTCCTCTCACAAATTAACACATGGGTGACTTAGGGTGACCATTTCCATAACACCAAAAAGGAGGACATTATTTGGACGGGGGGGGTCTGGGGGTCCTCCCCCAGAAAATTTTGTATTTCTTAGATGCAATTTCTTGCATTCTAATCAATTTTAGGGTGAATAATGGCAAATCCCATCTGATTCATAGCCCTCAAATTTTTATGTAAACCACAGTGGCAAGATTGAGAATGGATTATTTGTATGCAAGTCACTCAAGTTTGGTGAAATCAACATCGCAGTTTTGTAGGGTTAAAGATTATGATTGTGGGGAAAAAAGAGTAAGGTCAAAGCATTCATAGTATTTATTATAATTCATGTATTAGCTCTTAATTGGCTAGAACACACAGTATTTATATTTATTAAAAACATTGTGGAGTTAACAAACCACTGAAATTAAACTTAAGGTGCTGAGTACCAAAAAGCACAACATTTGTAGATTCTCAAAGAACAAATAGGCAACATAACCAGCAACATTATAAAACGTTTTAAAGCATTCATAGTATTTATTATAATTCATGTATTAGCTCTTAATTGGCTAGAACACCATATTTGTATTTATTAAAAACATCGTGGAGTAACAAACCACTGAAATTAAACTTAAGGTAGATATAATAGATGTGCATTTGCACTGTCATCCATATCCTAACAAGTTAAGTTGTGAGCAGCTGGTCTACCGGACAGACTCGTGTTTCCAAGTCCCAACCAGGGCCAGGGGGGCAGGGCACTAGGCACGCGCCAGGAAGATCATCAAAGGATAGAGCGCAACGCGTTCTAGAACGCAACGCCTCGCGGTGCGGAGTTCGCATTGCATGCCAAAAAACATCGAGCCATAGACTCTTTATTGTAGATTACTAGTGTGCAGCACAGATCTGCAGTTTCCCTACAAAACGTTATTCTAGAACTCTGCTCTTCCAGTCTGGCAAGTCGATATTATATAATTCCGCTCATCGTCTCTAAAAGGAGGACAAATGTGCGTCCGGCTTGATGCTGCGCCGGACGCCGGACAAGACATTGAAAAGACGGACGGTCCGGCCTAAAGCCGGACGTCTGGCCACCCTAGGGTGACTCCATAACTGAGGTTTCCAAATCACATACACAAGAGCCATTCCACCGAATCGGTGCCATTTCCGTTCCTAGAAAATTATATGTATAAATGCACATAAAAATGTACTTTAAAATACATTTCCTTATTACGCAGACTGTCCTGCACATTGATCTGATTTCAAATTTAAGATATATAATTGTAAGGATAAATAAAAACTACCTAAAACACTGAAAAATAGCATGTGTTACCTGTCCCTGCACTCTATACTTAACTATGAAATATTATGATTAAAATCCTTCAGAAACAGTATTTCTTTTGCACTGTTGTGTGACTCCATATCCTATCCATGGTTTAAATATATATTTTTTTCATAAGAAATCCACAATATCTTAGTTAAAATACACATTTTAGTCGTGTCCCTGGGTTTTCACTCAGTCCTGTTACCCAAACATATTACCCCATCTGACAAATTTGGAACATTCCATACATCACATGCTCAATAGGAAGTTACATCAGTTGTGTCTTTTGAAGGCCATGGGAAGACCAAAAGTTAGTTCTCTCATTTACTTTTCTGTATATTTGATGATTTTTTAACTTTGACTGATAAGGTCAATGTCAACATACTGTCCTGTTACTTAAATTATTTCTTAGATGATATTTGTTTATTTTAAAAATACAGATTTTTGGTAAATCACTAGAATGTGCTAAGTGTGGTCATGCTATTAGCGATGACGCCATGTGGCTTAATTCCATGTATTAGCTAATCCTAGGCTAAAAACTCAGTCCTATTACTTTCAGAGTTTTGGTAACAGGACTGAAAAAAATGCAGCCATCTTTGACTTCCAAACCTTGTAACGTAGCCTGAGGTTGACCAATACACATTTTGAATAGTTAAATATGTGTGTTATTATAATCAGTGTTGAAAAGATATAACAAATTAAGTTTAATTTGGGAGTGGCACCCATTTGGTGGAATGTCCCATATATATATATATATATATATATATATATATATATATAGTAGGCATGTGACAATAAAAATCAAAGTTATTAGAAACCTTTATTATTCGTCACATGCACACTTCAAGCACAGTGAAATTCATCCTCTGCATTTAACCCATCTGAAGCAGTGAACGCACACACACACAGAGCAGTGGGCAGCCACACCAAAGCGGCTGGGGAGCAGTCAGGGGTCAGGTACCTTGCTCAAGGGCACCTCAGCCCAAGGCCGCCCCACATCAACCTAACTGCATGTCTTTGGATTGTGGGGGAAACCGGAGCACCCAGAGGAAACCCACGCAGACACGGGGAGAACATGCAAACTCCTGTCTGTTAGATTAAGAATATTTCTACTATACTAGAAAGCACTAGAAGAGATCTTTAAAATGATGCATGAACCAATAGAACTATTCTTGGCCCCATCCCCAATGTGCAATTTGTGTGTGTATATATCTCATCTCATCTCATTATCTCTAGTCGCTTTATCCTGTTCTACAGGTTCGCAGGCAAGCTGGAGCCTATCCCAGCTGACTACGGGCGAAAGGCGGGGTACACCCTGGACAAGTCGCCAGGTCATCACAGGGCTGACACACAGACACAGACAACCATTCACACTCACATTCACACCTACGGTCAATTTAGAGTCACCAGTTAACCTAACCTGCATGTCTTTGGACTATGGGGGAAACCGGAGCACCCGGAGGAAACCCACGCGGACACGGGGAGAACATGCAAACTCTGCACAGAAAGGCCCACGCTGGCCACGGGGCTCGAACCCGGACCTTCTTGCTGTGAGGCGATAGCACTAACCACTACACCACCGTGCCGCCCAGAACCAATACATTTCTGTTTATATTCTGTTTATACTATTTTACCAGTGCAATTCTGTATACTTTACTATTTATTTTTATACTTTATTTGTTTTTTTTTTTCTATAACTCATGAGTCAACAGCACCTTCAATTTCGTTGCACCTTTGAAAAAGTGACAATGACAATAAAGACTTATCTTAATCTTATCTTAACTGTCTATGAAAAATATTAAGAAAGTTATAAATTTTTAAATTTTTTAAAATCGAGGGGATTTTCATCCCTTAATTACACACTTTATAATACATAGGGCCAAAATTACTCAATTCTGATTGACCAATCAAGGAGGGCTTTTTTTCTGAAATGCTATTGGCTAGTTCGTTACTTGGTTACGGTTACAAAAATTAGCAAATTTTGTCAACAAAATGGCTGACTCTGCTGACTCAGCAATGCCGCGTTTTGCTATATTTGACGAAGAAATGATAAACCAATTGAAAGCTGCAAGCGAAAATGAAAATACCAAAAAAAAGTACGGATTTTTGGCTTTCCGTGTTTAAGAAATGGGCCACAGAAAGACAAATAAACAACTCTCTTGTGGCATATGAATGCTGTGAGTTAGACAAGGTGCTATCACAGTTTTTTTGTGTCATGATGAGACACTTTAGAAACTGATTCAAACGTGCAAGACGGTCTCGCGCCCTGATTGGTTCAGAAAACTTGAATGACAAATGTTGTGATCTTGAATGGCTTCCGAAGTATGAATTTGGCCCTATATATTATAAACAAGTAATCGTATGGTTCCTCGTAAAATTAAGGATCAATTTCACTCGTGATTTCAAAGTTTTGAAATTTTCAAAACTTCGAAATCACTAATGAAATTAATCCTTAATTTTACTCGGCGGGGTGGCACGGTGGTGTAGTGGTTAGCGTTGTCGCCTCACAGCAAGAAGGTCCGGGTTCGAGCCCCATGGCCGGCGAGCGCCTTTCTGTGCGGAGTTTGCATGTTCTCCCCGTGTCCGCGTGGGTTTCCTCCGGGTGCTCCGGTTTCCCCCACAGTCCAAAGACATGCAGGTTACGTTAACTGGTGACTCTAAATTGACTGTAGGTGTGAATGTGAGTGTGAATGGTTGTCTGTGTCAGCCCTGTGATGACCTGGCGACTTGTCCAGGGTGTACCCCGCCTTTCACCCGTAGTCAGCTGGGATAGGCTCCAGCTTGCCTGCGACCCTGTAGAACAGGATAAAGCGGCTACAGATAATGAGATGAGATGAGATTTTACACGGCCCCATACGATTACCTATACAAAACAAAAGAACAACTGTGACCGATATCAACAACTTCCACCTGTAAATGACCGTAACTTGCTTAATTTTTGTCCTACTTCAAAAAGTAAGGTATCAGCTGAAAGCTTATGATAAGGGGAACAAGAAAATAACAAAATATCCAAACTACAACGTCATATACTATTATTTTTATTTTAATTACCATGGTAATGAAATATGAGTTGTTTTATCGTGAATTATAAATGAAACAATGGATTTATAAAGCCCTCATCCTCCCAAGCTAGCAGTAGAAATCAGTCATGGCCGCCCGTCCGCCGGCAGCACTTGGACACATTGGTTTTGCTAACGTTAGAAAACTATGTGCTAGTCTTTTGATTACGATGAAACTTAGCAGTAATCAAGAAAAATACTTAAGCTATCACTTCTATATGTTTAGAAAATACAACCTACTCACCATTGATGGTAGCAGAAGTCGGAAGATGAGGGTCTACTTCATAAACAATTTTTTTCCACTTCCCGTTGTCACATCATGAAAATTCGAGAACCACGAGGTTACTGAGAATACTGACTACGTCATTAGTATTTGTGGACATGGGGAAATCCGCACAGGAATCAATAACGTAGAAAGCAAAGACCAAAACGCGACGCATGAGTTGCAACTGCAGGCCGCTAGCGGTAGGCAGAAACAATACAAGCACTATGCATTTGTAGCGTAACTAATAAATATATAGCCATCCATCATCTGTAGCCGCTTATCCTGTTCTACAGGGTTTCAGGCAAGCTGGAGCCTATCCCAGCTGACTATGGGCGAGAGGAAGTCGCCAGGTTATTGCAGAGATGACACATAGAGACAAACAGCCATTCACACTCACACCTACAGTCAATTTAGAGTCACCAGTTAACCTAACCTGCATGTCTTTGGACTGTGGGGGAAACCGGAGCACCCGGAGGAAACCCACGCGGACACGGGGAGAACATGCAAACTCCGCACAGAAAGGCCCTTGCCGGCTGCTGGGCTCGAACCCAGAACCTTCTTGCTGTGAGGCGACAGTGCTAACCACTACACCACCATGCTGCCATATGCGCAAAGTATAAAACATTTTAAACACGCAAATTCCTTTTAGAACAGAAAAAATTTCTTGCTGGTTCATCCCAGTAAATTATCACTATACCGTCAAATGTAATCCTTAAAATATTTCAAAAAATCTTATTTCTGCATTAACGTGAATCCGTTTAACATCCCATGCTTGAAAAACCCTTTTCCACGAGACATCCATGATAGTGTATATATATATATATATATATATATATATATATATATATATATATATATATATATATATACACACACACCTATCAGCCATAACATTAAAACCACTGACAGGTGAAATGGGTAAGTGTAAGAATCTAAGTGACTTTGACCAGGGCCAAATTGTGATGGCTAGATGATTGGGTCTGAGCATCTCCAAAATGGCACATCTCTCCCATAGAAGAGCTACTGTTGCACAAAGTGCTGAAAACGTTAATGCTGGCTAAAACAGAAAGGTGTCAGCATTAACTTTTTCAGCAGTTTGTGCTACAGTGACTCTTCTGGGGGATTGGACCATATGGGCTAGCTATCATGCCCCATGTGAATCAGTGAGCCCTCGACACCCATGACCTTGTCGCAGGTTCACCAGTTGTCCTTCCTTGGACCACTTTTGGTCGGTCCTAGCCACTGCATACCGGGAACACCCCACAAGATGTGCCATTTTGGAGATGCTCAGACCCAGTCATCTAGCCATCACAATTTGGCCCTTGTCAAAGTTGCTCAGATCCTTACGCTTGCCCATTTTTCCTGCTTCCAACACATCTACTTCAAGAACTAACCGTTCTCTTGCTGCCTAATATGTCCCACCCCTTGACAGGTGCCATTGTAATGAGTTAATGTTATTCACTTCACCTCTCAGTGGTTTTAATTTTATAGCTGATCAGTATATACACACACACACACACACACACACACACACAATGTACATTTTAGTTCCACAATATTCACTCACCCTGATGAAATATTTGGAAGAGTCCACAAGTCACATATTCATCAGCACGAAATCCTATTTAAAAAAAATGAGAAATTGTTGCCTGGATTTTTTTCAGCCATTTTTTTCCACTTGTATTTATCTTGAAAGTTGTAATTGCAAAGTCTTTGTGTTAAAGTGAACTGATGATGTTAATTATTTAGCGAGCCTGCTGTATATTGTGGACTGTGTGAAGCATAAATGCTACCTTAAGGCTTTAAGTATGTTTTTAAACTCTGTGTTGATGCTGTATTCAGAGGCACTACTGCATTGAGTCATATCCAAATAAAATGTCTGTATAAATATAATGTAAAATATGCATTTTTGGTATAATTATGCAAGAGGTGGATTTCCTTGCTAAATCTAGGCTTTCCTAGATCATTTTATGAAATCGTAAGGCTTTTTAATCCCTGCCTTCCTAGCCAATGCCATTTACAGTACATTGGATTTTGTGGTAATGAGATTTCCTTCTAGTTTCACATTTAATTCTGATGATTCACCTAATTTTATTTTAGAGCCACAAAGAAGGGTTTCAGTTCTCCCTCGCTAGGCAGATAATGTGTTATCGGTTATTTGAAATTCTGCACCAAGGAGTTTTCAACAACTTTATCCATATTAGACACCATATTAGATCCAGCATATAAAAAAGACGTTGCTTGCACAAGTAAAGTTGAAATCATAAAAAAATAGAAAAGAGAGAGTTCCCTTGTGGGAACCCGTACCATAATTTTAGGCTCTGACAAAGTCCTATTTAGGTTATATCAATCCCCTGGGTGTGATTAGTTAAGTATGACCGAACTCACTCTGTTGGCTTAAGCTGACTTAATAAGATTTTGTGATCTACTGTATCAAGTACTTTCTGCAAATCCAACAAAGATCATAACAGAAATTTCCCTTGACTTCACTTCTTATAAAATATTTTAAGTATAAATATGTTAAGTATCTATGTATCTGTGGAATGGGCTTTTCTAAAATCAGTCCTACAGAGTCCTACAGACCTATGTAAAGAATGAAACACTTGCGGGCTTCCTGTCTTAGGAAAACAATCAATGATTGGACGTGATGAGCCCCAATGTGAAGAGTAGCCACCAATTTTAAACGGTTTCCTCAATTTCCTCACCAGACTCTTTAGTTTTTCTCTGTCTTGAAATGAAGAAGATGAATAATAAGCTCGTGGTGTTGCTAAGAAACTGCAAAGTCATGAAGCCATGAAGCCTTTCACATGGCGGAAAACCCGAAGTTACAGCTTTACCTTTGACTATTACAAAGCATTGACACTGAAGACTCCTTCTGTAAATATTGACTAAACATGGCCTCATAAAAAACTTCACCTTAACAACAGTTACACATTTTAAAAATCTGTTTATTGGTGCATTTGCCATACAAGTCCCTGTGCAAGTTGATATTATAGAAAAAACAAGGTGTTAGAACAAGCGCATAATAGAACAAATCTTGCAGCAGAACACCTGCCCAAGCTGCTGTCTGTCTAATGAAGAGCTGATGTTTATATTTAACAGTTATGTCATATGAGAATTCTGGCTTTTTATACAGGAAAATGATTTGAGAGATATTTGTCTGCTGCCATGTGAAAAACTATTTAAATTGTAAACAACACACAACACATTTGCTTCCTGTCCAATGTGATATTTTATATTTTATCATCATAACTATGTTTAGAGCACTTGAACACAAAGACTTTAGAGTTATGACTTCCCAAATAAGAAATAAAATCATCCAGGGAGCACATGAAATAAGGGATAAAACATTTTGTGGGTGTGATGTTATATAAAACTATCAATAGGTGTTACATGGTCCAATGTGAAGCAGATTTACTGTTTACCCCCCCCCCCCCGATTATTTTAGAATAACAACTCATCCCAAAGTTTTATTCCTCTGATACCACAACAATTTGTCAACAGTCACAATATTTTAGACAACCCCGAAGTTGGGATGCTGTGTAAAACCTAAATTAAAAACAGAATGCATTGATTTACAAATCCTTTTCAACCTGTTTTCAGTGTAACACCATACAAAGACAAGATATTTAATGTTCCAATTGAAAACTATTGTTTTTTTTAAATATAGATGAATTTCCAATTTGATTCCTGTAACACGTTACAAAAAAGTTGGGACGGGGCATGTTGACCACTGTGTTATATCACCTTTTAACAACACTCAGGAAGCCTTGGGGAACTGAGGACACTAATTGTTGAAGTTTTGAACAGGAAATTCTTTCCCGTTCTTGCTTGATATATGACTTCAGTTGCTCAACAGTCCCTGTTGTCGTATTTTGCGTTTCATAACGCGACACACATTTTCAATGGAAGGTGGACAGGCCGGCGGCACGGTGGTTAGCACTGTCGCCTCACAGGAAGAAGGTCCAGGTTTGAGCCCCGTGGCCGGCGAGGGCCTTTCTGTGTGGAGTTTGCATGTTCTCCCCGCGTCCGTGTGGGTTTCCTCCGGGTGCTCCGGTTTCCCCCACAGTCCAAAGACATGCAGGTTAGGTCAGCTGGTGACTCTAAATTGACCATAGGTGTGATTGTGAGTGTGAATGGTTGTCTGTGTCTATGTGTCAGCCCTGTGATGACCTGGCGACTTGTCCAGGGTGTACCCTGCCTTTCGCCCGTAGTCAGCTGGGATAGGCTCCAGCTTGCCTGCGACCCTGTAGGACAGGATAAAGTGGCTAGAGATAATGAGATGAGATGAGATCCAATATTACATATCTGTGGGTGGCGAAGTATGTGAACCTCTAGGATTAGCAGTTAATTTGACGGTGAAATTAGTCAGGTGTTTTCAATCAATGGGATGACAATCAGGTGTAAGTGGGCACCCTGTTTTATTTAATGAACAGGGATCTATCAAAGTCTGATCTTCACAACACGTTTGTGGAAGTGTATCATGGCACGAATAAAGGAGATTTCTGAGGACCTCAGAAAACGCGTTGTTGATGCTCATCAGGCTGGAAAAGGTTACAAAGCCATCTCCAAAGAGTTTGGACTCCACCAATCCACAGTCAGACAGATTGTGTACTACTTCTTCTTTTGGCTGCTCCCGATTAGGGGTCGCCACAGCGGATCTTTCGTCTCCATTGCTCCCTGTCTTCCGCATCCTTCTCTACCACACCTGCCACTTTCATGTCCTCTCTCACCACATCCATGTATCTCCTCTTTGGCCTTCCTTGTTTTCGTTTGCCTGGCAGCTCCATCCTCAACATTCTCTTTCCAAAATGCTCTGCATCTCTTCTCAAGATGTGCCCATACCATCTCGGTCTCATCTCTCTTAGCTTAATTCCCAAGCTCTCCACATGTGCTGTCCCTCTGATGTGCTTGTTCCTTATCCTGTCCAACCTTGTCACTCCCATCACAAACCTTAACATCCTCAACTCCACCACCTCCAACTTTGCCTCCTGTCTCTTCGTTAAGGGTACGGTCTCCAATCCATACATCACAGCTGGTCTCACTACTGTCTTATACATCTTACCTTTCACTTTTGCTGGGACTTTCCTATCACAAATGACTCCCGAAATCCTTCTCCAACTGCTCCAACCTGCCTGCACTCTCTTTCTCACCTCACTATTGCAGCCCCCATTTTCATGCACAGTTGACCCCAGGTACTTGAATTCACCAACTTTCTTTACGTCTACTCCTTGCATCTTCACTACACTCTCATCCCCATTCTCATTGATGCACATGTATTCTGTTTTGCTACTGCTCACCTTCATTCCTCTTCGTTCCAATGCATACCTTCATCTCTCCAAACCCAACTCAACCTCCTTTCTACTTTCACCACATATCACAAAATCATCTGCAAACATCATGTTCCATGGTGACTCTTGCCTCACTTCATCCGTCAAGCTATCCATCACTATGGCAAACAAGAAAGGACTCAAAGCAGATCCTTGATGGAGTCCCACCTTCACCTTGAACCATTCAGTTGTTCCAGCTGCACACCTCACTGCTGTTTCATTATTCTCATACATGTCTTGCACCACTCTAATATACTTCTCATTCACTCCACTCTTTCTTATACAATACCATAACTCATCTCTCAACACTCTATCGTATGCCTTCTCCAGGTCTACAAACACACAATCTAGCTTTCTCTGGCCTTCTCTGTACTTCTCCATTAACATTCTTAAAGCAAAAATTGTAAGGTTTCAGAGACAGAGACCCAAATGCAGATCAATTTGGCAGGTTTATTCTTTTAACACAGTCACAAGGTCAGGGCAGGTAAAAGATTATGTTTCAATGCAGTCCTCAACACGTCCAAAAACAAAAAGGCACAGAAGATCACTGTGGGCTTCATGTTCAAAGTTACTCAGTCAGTTCACAAAAAATCCAACAAAAAAAATCCAGCAAAGCACAGAGGTTAGTAGTAGTACTTTCAGATTCAAAAGGTCATTGAGGCAGTCCACAAAAATCCATAAGAACAAAACTCAAAGGTTCCAAGCAGAATTCCAGATTCCACTGGTTACTCAAGGACAAACAGGATAATCTTCACAGGCAAAAACAGGTTCACAAACATCAGAGTCAAGGTCAGGCAATCAGAGACAGAGCAGAGAAATGACAGGGCTTAAGTAGCAGTCCAGCACACAGAATTAAACAGGAGACAGCTGACACTGATTACAATGGTGATTGAGTCAGGTGACAAAGGTGAGGCACGAGGGGGGCGTGGCAGGGGACCAAAACAAAGGGCACATGGGACATCAAAACAAACACACTGTCAACACACCCGCAGTACTACAACTGTCCAGTGGGTGGCCAGAGTTCAAGACATTCAGACTCTAACAGTACCCCCCCCAACGGACGCCTCCCGGCGTCCCCCGGGCAGACACGGGATGCTGACGGCGAAAGTCCCTGACAATTGTAGGGTCCAATATGTGCCAGGCCGGGACCCAGCACCTCTCCTCAGGGCCATAGCCCTCCCAATCGACAAGATACTAAAGCCCACAGCCCCGGCGCCGAACGTCCACCAGCCGTCAGACAGTGTATGCCTCAGAGCCATCGATGAGGCGAGGGTGCGGGGGGGCTTGGGGGCAGGATGCATGGGACTGCACAGGAAGGGCTTGACCCTAGAGATGTGGAATGTGGGGTGGATACAGCGCAGGGGTAAGGGGAGCTTGAGCCGGACAGCTGTGGGGCTGATGACTTTGGCAATGGGGAAGGGGCCGATAAAACGTGCTGTGAGCTTGCAAGAGACTGTCTTCAGGGGCAGGTCTTGTGTGGAAAGTCATACGCGTTGTCCCTGGCGATATTGAGGGGCCCGGGACCGACGCTTGTCGGCCTGGACCTTCATCCTGGCAGCAGAGCGAAGCAGGGTGGAGCGGGTGCGCCTCCACATTCGGTGGCACCGGCAGATGAAAGCTTCCACTGATGGAACCCCGACCTCCTTCTCCTGTTCCGGGAACAGTGGCGACTGGTACCCCAAGGAGCACTCAAAGGGAGCTCGACCCGTGGCAGAGGAGATGTGTGAATTGATTGCATACTCTGCCCATGGAAGCTGCTGGCTCCAGGAGGATGGGTTCTGGGACGCCATACAGCATAGCACAGTCTCCAGCAACTGGTTTGCCCTCTCGGTCTGGCCATTGCTCTGCGGGTGAAAACCAGAAGATAAACACACAGAGGCACCAAGCAATTTACAGAAAGCTTTCCAGAATGCAGAAGTGAATTGGGGACCCCTGTCTGATACCACTTCTACAGGCAACCCATGTATGCGGAATACATGTTGGATCATCAGGTTAGCAGTGTCTTTGGCAGATAGAAGACCAGGCAGGGGAATGAAATGAACAGACTTTGAGAAATGATCCACAACAGTAAGAATGGTAGTGTTACCGTCTGATGGGGGCAGACCAGTCACGAAGTCTAAGGAGATGTGGGACCATGGTCTTTGGGGCATGGACAGGGGTTGCAGCAGGCCAGCAGGGGGTTGAGTGGAGGTCTTGTTTTGGGCACAGACCTTACAGGACCGGACAAAGTTGGTAATGTCCTCCTTCATGGACGGCCACCAAAATCTCCTCCCGATGAACGCTTGGGTTCGTCGGGGTCCAGGATGGCAGTTGGAGTGACCCCACTGCAGCACCTGTGAGCGGACAGATTTAGGAACATACAGACGGTTAGTGGGACATTGACTGGGGCCTGCTTCATCCGCTTGAACAGCCTTCACAGCGGATTCCACATCAAACAGAGCTGCCCCCAAAATGCAGTGGGAAGGGAGGATGGCGTTAGAGTCTGGATTCGTCTTGGACATGGGAAACTGTCGGGACAGAGCATCAGGCTTAACATTTTTATGACCAGGGCGGTAGGACAGGGTGAAGTTAAACCTGGAGAAGAATAGGGACCAGCGTGCTTTTCAGGGGTTGAGTCTCTTGGCTGAACTGATGTATTGCAGGTTCTTATGGTCGGTCCAGACCAAAAATGGCAGCGGGACGCCCTCCAACCAGTGCCGCCACTCCTCCAGGGCTAACTTCACTGCAAGCAGCTCCCTGTTCCCCATGTCATAGTTCTGTTCTGTTGGTGACAGATGGTGAGAGAAGAAGGCGCATGGGTGTATGCGATTATCTTTAGCAGAACGTTGGGAGAGCACAGCGCCAACACCCACCTCAGAAACGTCTACCTCCACAATGAACTGCCGGTTGGGATCGGGTTGGATCAGGATCGGAGCAGAGGTGAATCGCCGCTTCAGGTCTTGAAAGGCCTCCTCTGCGGCTGTGGTCCAAACGAACTTGACCGCTGAAGAGGTCAGGGCGGTGAGGGGGGCGGCTACAGTGCTGAAATTTTGGATAAAGTGCCGGTAAAAGTTGGCAAAGCCAAGGAAGCTCTGCAGGTTCCATCGACTAGCAGGTGTGGGCCATTCCAACACTGCCTTGACCTTACATTGGTCCATTTGGATGCCCCCCGGGGTGATCACATACCCGAGGAAAGCGACCGTTTCCTGGTGGAACTCGCATTTCTCCGCCTTCACAAACAGCTGGTTCTCCAGAAGACACTTCAGGACCTTACGGACATGGACAACATGCTCAGTGAGTGACTTGGAAAAAATCAAGATGTCATCTAAAAACACAAAGACAAATTGATTGAGCATGTCCCTCAGGCAGAGGTGGAAAAACCTGGGTGCAGAAAGTAAAAACCCTGCCACGTTTTTGCTCCAGCCAATTCAATGAACCAGCTGATCCTAATTACCACATCCCCTAAGCCAGGTTGATGAGCTAATTGGTGAAATCACCTGTGTTGAGAGCACAGGCAGAAGGAAAACCTAAGCAGGACTTTGACTCTGTCAATCCAGTTTTTCCACCTCTGCCCTCAGGACATCATTGACTAAGGCCTGAAAAACCGCAGGGGCATTGGTAAGGCCAAATGGCATGACCAAGTACTCATAATGACCTGAGGTGGCGTTAAACGCCGTCTTCCATTCATCCCCCTCGCGGATATGGACCAGGTGGTAGGCATTCCTTAAGTCAGCTTGGTGAATACCTTGGCTTCTTGGAGGAGTTCAAACGCTGAGGACATGAGAGGGAGAGGGTAACGGTTTTTAATAGTGACATCATTTAAACCACGGTAATCAATGAGAGGGAGAGGGTAACGGTTTTTAATAGTGACATCATTTAAACCACGGTAATCAATGCAGGGGCGTAATGAACCATCCTTTTTTCCAACAAAGAAAAAACCGGCTCCTGCAGGAGATGAGGAAGGGCGGATGATGCCTGCAGCAAGGGACTCTTGAATGTACTTGTTCATAGCTTCCGTCTCAGGCCGTGACAGGGAGTACAAACGACCTCTAGGGGGAGTTGTGCTGGGAAGGAGGTTAATAGCACAGTCAAAGGGGCGGTGAGGGGGTAAGGAAGAGGCTTTGGACTTACTGAATACAGGCTTGAGGTCCATATAGTCCGGGGGGATGCCTGACAGATCTGGAAACTCCTCGTTGACATCAGAGATAGGTTTCGACAGAGTCTGGGCCTGGAGGAGACAGTTTGAGTGGCAAAATGGGCTCCAACCCATAATACACCTCCCTACTCAGTCAATATGTGGGTTGTGCTTAATAAGCCAAGGGTAGCCAAGAACTACTGGAGCATGAGGGGCATTAATAACAAGAAAGCGTAACTGTTCATGATGGTTGCCAAAGAGGGTGAGACTCATCGGAGCAATGGTGTGAGTGATGTTGGGCAATTTCGCTCCAGTCAACGCATTGGCCATCAGGGGTTTCTCCAGGCTCTTGGTAGGCAGACTCCACTGACTCACCAGGCTGGCGTCGATGAAGTTCTCCTCGGCACCAGAGTCGACAAAAACTCCCACCTCCAGTTGTTGATCTCCCCACCAGAGGACAGCTGAGAGAAGAGTGCGCTGAGCAGAGGAGGGGTGTATGGGGGTCACGCTCACCAGTACCCCCCTCACAGGTGAGCGTTTCATCTTTGATCTCTTCCGGCAGGCCATTAAGGAAGGTGTCATAGAGAGCCTCAGTGCCCCATCCTGTTATGGCTGCAAGAGTTTGAAAGTCAATGGCAAAGTCTGACACCAACCTACGACCCTGGCGCATATGGAGTAGCTCACGGGCAGCCTCATGCCCTTGCTTGGATCGATCAAAGACTCTCTTCATCTCAGTCGAAAACTCCTGGAAATTCCCACAGATTGCTGACTGAGCATCCCACACTGCAGTTCCCCACTCTCTGGCACGCCCTGACAGCTGGGTAATCACATATGCAACCTTTGCTCGATCGGTGGGGAAGGTACCTGGTTGCAGCTCAAAGATGAGGGTACACTGAGACAGGAAAGAGCGGCAGGTACCGGGTTCACCAGCGTACTTCTCTGGTGGGGGCAGTCGTGGCTCGCGGGCTGGTTGTGTGGTTGAGGCAGACTGGGCAGGCTCTGCAGGCTGGGCAGGGCCTGCGGACTGTGCAGACGCGGAAGCAGACTGGGAGAGTTGGAGTGGCTGGATCTGGGCTGTCAGGTCTCTGACGCTGGCAGCTACTGCCTCCAGTTGGCCTTGTTGGCAGCCCAGAAGCGCTCCATGCAGTTCGAGACAAGCCCTCAGGCGCTCTGGATCTGCTGGGTCCATCCTGCTCTGATCGCACTGTAAGATTTCAGAGACAGAGACCCAAATGCAGATCAGTTTAGCAGGTTTATTCTTTTAACACAGTCACAAGGTCAGGGCAGGTAAAAGATTATGTTTCAATGCAGTCCTCAACACGTCCAAAAACAAAAAGGCACAGAAGATCACTGTGGGCTTCGTGTTCAAAGTTACTCAGTCAGTTCACAAAAAATCCAACAAAAAAAATCCAGCAAAGCACAGAGGTTAGTAGTAGTACTTTCAGATTCAAAAGGTCATTGAGGCAGTCCACAAAAATCCATAAGAACAAAACTCAAAGGTTCCAAGCAGAATTCCAGATTCCACTGGTTACTCAAGGACAAACAGGATAATCTTCACAGGCAAAAACAGGTTCACAAACATCAGAGTCAAGGTCAGGCGATCAGAGACAGAGCAGAGAAATGACAGGGCTTAAGTAGCAGTCCAGCACAGAATTAAACAGGAGACAGCTGACACTGATTACAATGGTGATTGAGTCAGGTGACAAAGGTGAGGCACAAGGGGAGCGTGGCAGGGGACCAAAACAAAGGGCACATGGGACATCAAAACAAACACACTGTCAACACACCCGCAATACTACAACTGTCCAGTGGGTGGCCAGAGTTCAAGACATTCAGACTCTAACAAAAATTGCATCCGACGTGCTCTTCCTTGGTATAAACCTGTACTGCTGTTCACAGATTGCTACCTCTCTTCTCAATCTTGCCTCCAATACCCTTTCCCATAGCTTCATGGTGTGGCTCATCAATTTTATCCCTCTGTAATTACTGCAGCTCTGTACATCTCCCTTATGCTTGTATATTGGGACTAGCACACTCTCCATTCATTTGGCATTTTCTCAGTCTCTAGGAACTTATTAAACAATCTCGTTAGGAACTCCACAGCCGTCTCACCCAAACATCCCCAAGCCTCAGTCGGGATACCATCTGGTCCGACTGCTTTCCCAGTCTTTATTCTTTTCATGGCTGCCCTCACCTCATCCTTACTAACCAACTCTGCTTCCTGATTTGCTGTCTCCAATGAATCTGACCTTTTCTCTCTTGGATTCTCCTCATTTAATAAATCCTCAAAGTACTCTTTCCACCTTCTTAATACACTCTCTTTGTTTGTCAGCACATTTCCATTTACATCTTTCATTACTCTTACCTGCTGTACATCCCTCGCTTCCCTGTTTCTCTGCCTAGCTAGTCTGTACAGGTCTTTCTCTCCTTTTTTGGTCTCCAGTCTTTTGTACAACTCCTGGTATGCATCTGCTTTCGCCTTTGCCACTCTTTTTGTCTTCTGTCTCGTCTCTCTGTATAACCACCTGCTTTCCTCGTCTCTCTGATCATCCCAATTCTTCTTTGCTAGCCTCTTCTCTTTTCTAATTTCCTGCACTTCTTTGTTCCACCACCATGTCTCCTTGTCTTCCTTCCTCCTTCCCGATGACCACCCTAGCACCTTCTTTGCTGCCTCTCTTACTAGTACAGCAGTAGTATTCCAATCTTCTGGTGGACTTCCATGACCACTCAATGCTTTGTCTCATTTCTTCCCTAAACTCCTTCTGATGTTCAACCTCTTTTAGTTTTCACCACTTAATCTTCGGCTCCACTATTTCACGCCTCCTCTTTTTCACTTTCAAGCTCATCCTACACACGACCACTTGATGTTGTCTAGCTACACTCTCCCCTGCCATCACTTTACAGTCTCCAATCTCCTTCAGGTTACCCCTTCTGCAGAGTATGTAGTCCACCTGTGTAGATCTTCCTCCACTCTTAAACGTCACCCTGTGCTGCTCTTTCTTCTCGAAGTATGTATTGACTATTTCCAAATTCATCCTCTTTGAAAAATCAACCACCATTTTGCCCTTCCATATTTCTCTCTCTTACACCATATCTGCCCATCACATCCTCATCTCCTCTGTTTCCTCGCCAACATGTCCGTTGAAATCTGCTCCTATCAGCACGCGCTCCTCCCTCGGTATACTTTCTACTACTTCATCCATCTTTTCTCAGAAAGACTCTTTCTCTTCATTTTCACATCCAACCTGCGGGGTGTACGCGCACACAACATTGATTGATTACCACTCCTTGAATCTCCAACTTCATGCCTATCACTCTATCTGACACCCTCTTCACATCAATCACACTGTTGACCAACTCTCCTCTCAAAACAATACCAACACCATTTCTCTTTCCATCGACTCCATAATAAAACAACTTGCATCCATCTCCAATGTTCTTGGCCTTGCTTCCTTTCCACCTCGTCTCCTGCACACACAAAATGTCCAGCTTCCTTCTTTCCATCATACCTGCTAACTCTCTCACTCTGCAGTCAGTGTTCCCACATTCAGTGTTCCTACCCTCAATTCTAAGCTCCTTCCCTTCCATCTTTCACGCTCTCTCCTAACACGCCTCCCCCCTCTCTTTCTCCTTCTCCATTTTGGCACAACAGTAGCACACTTTCCACCGGCACCCTGTTGACCAGCAGTACCGGAGGCGGTTGTTGTTAACCCGGGCCCCAACCGATCCAGTATGGTATTTCTCTTTTCATTCCGCGTGTTAGATTTGGCACAGTTTTACGCTGGAGGCCCTTCCTGACACAACCCTCTCCAATTTATCCGGGCTTGGGACCGGCACCAAGAGTACGCTTATGCACCCCCAGTGGCTGGATTAGTCAGACAGATTGTGTACAAATGGAGGAAATTCAAGACCATTGTTACCCTCCCCAGGAGTGGTCGACCAACAAAGATCACTCCAAGAGCGAAGCATGTAATAGTCGGCAAGGTCACAAAGGAACCCAGGGTAACTTCTAAACAACTGAAGGCCTCTCTCACATTGGCTAATGTTCATGCGTCTACCATCAGGAGAACACTGAACAACAATGGTGTGCATGGCAGGGTTGCAAGGAGAAAGCCACTGCTCTCCAAAAAGAACATTGCTGCTTGTCTGCAGTTTGCTAAAGATCACATGGACAAGCCAGAAGGCTATTGGAAAAATGTTTTGTGGACAGATGAGATCAAAATAGAACTTTTTTGTTTAAATGAGAAGCGTTATGTTTGGAGAAAGGAAAACACCTGCATTCCAGCATAAGAACCTTATCCCATCTGTGAAACATGGCTAGTGGTGGTATCGCGGTTTGGGCCTGTTTTGCTGCATCTGGGCCAGGACGGTTTGCCATCATTGATGGAACAATGAATTCTGAATTATACCAGCAAATTCTAAAGGAAAATGTCAGGACATCTGTCCATGAACTGAATCTCAAGAGAAGGTGGGTCATGCAGCAAGACATTGACCCTAAGCACA
Source organism: Neoarius graeffei (assembly GCF_027579695.1). Lineage (NCBI taxonomy): Eukaryota > Metazoa > Chordata > Actinopteri > Siluriformes > Ariidae > Neoarius > Neoarius graeffei. Next base: position 28,375,842 of record NC_083571.1, on the reverse strand, counting down.
CGAGTCGTTCTACCAAAGAATGGTTAAAGAAGAATAAAGTTAATGTTTTGGAATGGCCAAGTCAAAGTCCTGACCTTAATCCAATCGAAATGTTGTGGAAGGACCTGAAGCGAGCAGTTCATGTGAGGAAACCCACCAACATCCCAGCGTTGAAGCTGTTCTGTACGGAAGAATGGGCTAAAATTCCTCCAAGCCGGTGTGCAGAACTGATCAACAGTTACCGGAAACGTTTAGTTGCAGTTATTGCTGCACAAGGGGGTCACACCAGATACTGAAAGCAAAGGTTCACATACTTTTGCCACTCACAGATATGTAATATTGGATCATTTTCCTCAATAAATAAATGACCAAGTATAATATTTTTGTCTCATTTGTTTAACTGGGTTTTCTTTATCTACTTTTAGGACTTGTGTGAAAATCTGATGATGTTTTAGGTCATATTTATGCAGAAATATAGAAAATTTCAAAGGGTTTACAAACTTTCAAGCACCACTGTATGAAGTAAATTGGTTGGACCAGCTCTTATTTAGGGGTTTCATACGAAAGGGGGTGAATACTTATGCACACTCCAGATTTCAATTTTTTCATCTTAATTATTGTTTGTGTCACAATAAAAAAAACAATGTGCACCTTTAAAGTGGTAGGCATGTTGTGTAAATCAAATGGTGCTAACCCCCCAAAAATCCATTTTAATTCCAGCTTGTAATGCAACAAAACAGGACAAACACCAAGGGGGATGAAAACTTTTGCAAGGCACTGTAGCAAAGTTTTGAACATCAAACCTTGAGACTGACTGTTTTTATTGCTGCGTTTGTTAAATTGACTTCTGACACAACAACATGACTTTTGCAGGAAGACAGATTAGGAAAAATTCTAATTGTGACAAAGTAAGTAAAACATTTCTAAGTTGTTGTGGTGAAATGTGTTTATGGTTTCTTGAAGTTATGTCAAATTATGTTATAGCTAGACAGCTATAGCTTTTTTTTTTTATCGTTATTTGACATAATTCATCCCCAGTGACCTCCAGAGGATTTTCACAGAACATTTATAGGTAAATCGGTTCCATTTTAGGATGAGGACATGTTTTTTGTTACTCGTGATACCAGAACTGATATTTCTTCCAAGCTTTATTTTTAAGATGTTGTAGATGTTATTTAAAGAGGACACATTTATATGTAATTTCATTAAAAATTGTTAAAAATACTGTGAATTGTGAACAAAGTGAGGCACACACCCTGGTATCTGTATGTCAATGCTCAGTGCTCGCAGAAATGAAGTGCTCAAACATACGACATTTTCTGTAGCTGCTCATTTCACGGTAGAGTCCTGCACTCCCGCGGGAGTCCCGCGGGACCCGACGCAAAGCAGTGCGGCACGGGACAAATTTTGAAAGCTCATTGCGGGTGGGACGGGGAGTGTACAATGCGGGAGCGGGCGGGAGAGGTGATAAGCTGCAGTCCCGCTAACTAAAAACGTGTTTAAAATAAAATTTACAAATTATTAATTTATGTCTATCATATATAATTTGTGCTGGATATTTTATTTGGCATTAATAAAAACATATTTTAAGATGCCTAAATTTGCGGATGTGGTCTAATCTCGCGTACGTTTCCGATTCCTTTCCGCTCTTCCGTGTTTGAGATCTCTGATCATGGCAGAAGAGCAGAGCTCCTCTAGTGAAGCTCACAATAGGTATCTCTGTAAAGCCTCAGCTGCACATGCCGCCTGGTAACGCGCACCCTCGCTACGTGCGCTAGGTGAAGGATTGGTCAGTGGAGAGCTCAGCTAAGCTCAGCATGTTTAATTCCCTAAGCCAATGACGAGAACTTTCGTGAGAAATAACGCGAACGTCTGCATCATGCGGGATTTGCAGGCGGGAGCGGGACAAAATATGGCAGGCGGGAGTGGGACTGAAAATCATAATTCTTTGCAGGAGCGGGACTGCACAATGCGGGAGTGGGACTGAAAATTCTGTCCCGTGCAGACCTCTATTTCACGGCTCTATCCTCTTTGTGCTCATCCTATTTTAAACATCCCTACCAGTATTTCATGCAACCATGCACCATTCCAGTTTTCTCTTTTGTAGCTACTCTTCTTTGTAACTCTATACAACTGTGTTTGCTGTTCAGATGAATTACCACATGAACTCTTTTTCATATACCAGCGTTTAGGTTTCAGCCATTATCTCTGACCTGGACGATAGTGTAAGGGTTTTGCTGGGATTCGAACCTGGTTCGTTGGTGTGATAATCCAGCAAACCCCCACTAGGCCACCAGGGGGATGACTCAAATGCAGAGGCGTGAGGCGGAAGTAGAAAAAGTATCAAAAGGTTTATTTATACTATATACACTATATACAGGGCAAAACAAAAAAACAAAAACAAAGAGTATAATCCAATACTGGGAAGACAAAGGGAAAAATAAAATATCAAAAGTTCAAAGTCCAAAAAGGAAAAGGCAAAAATGCAAAAGCTCAGAAGATCACAAAAATAAAAATATCCAAAGGTACAAAACAAAAGCCAAAAAAACAGAAAAGCAAAGTGCAAAACAAAGAACACGGTACAGAGGAAACTGGAGATAAACATAACAGCATAAAGACTCCGTGACAAGAGGACTGAACTCAGGGGTATAAATACACAAACTAATTAAGGACACAGGTGAAGATAATTAGGACTAAACAGGCAATTAACAAAAACACAAAACACAGGAACAGTGGCGGCCTCTAGAGGCCAAAATAAACATGACACGAAAAGGAAATAACAGCGGCCTCTAGAGGCCAAAACAGTCCAAGTCCTAACAGGACCCCCCCCCCAGGAGCGTCTCCTGACGTTCCCAGGGCGATCCGGATGGGCCGAATGGAAGTCCCGACACAGTTCTTTATCTAGGACATCCCGAGCAGGAACCCAGCAGCGCTCCTCAGGACCATAGCCCTCCCAGTCCACCAGATATTGCAAGCCGCCGCGGACCCGGCGGGAGTCAAGCAGGCGATGCACAGTGAACACAGTCTGCCCCTGGAAGATGCGGGGGGGTGGGGGGTTCCTAGGGGCAGGGGCATACGTAGACGTCAGTACGGGCCGCAACAGGGAAACATGGAAAGTGGGGTTGATCCTCAGAGTCCGGGGCAACTGGAGCCGGTAGGAGACAGGGTTCACCCTGCGCACCACCTTGAAGGGGCCAATGTAGCGAGGAGCAAGCTTGCGGTTCTCCACCCACAGCGGAAGGTCCTTAGTGGACAGCCAAACCCGCTGCCCAGGGCGGAAAGTGTGTGCAGGTCTTCTGTGGCGGTTGGCCTGAGTCTGGTTGGTTCTGGAGGTCTGTATGAGGGTCTTCCTGACCTTGCTCCAGGTCTTGCGACACCGTCTCACATATTGGTTGACCGAGGGCACCCCCGCGTCCTCCTCCTGGTCCGGGAACAGAGGTGGCTGGAACCCGAATTGGCACTGGAATGGCGACAGCTTGGTGGCCGATGACTGCAGGGTGTTGTGGGCGTACTCTGCCCATGGCAGCCAGGTGCTCCACGATGTCGGGTTATCCATAGCCAGGCCTCGCAGGGTGGTTTCCAGGTCCTGGTTGAGCCTCTCCGTCTGACCATTGGACTGTGGGTGAAACCCAGAGGAGAGGCTGGCAGTGGCTCCGATGACCTTGCAGAACCCGTGCCACACTCGGGAGGAGAACTGGGGCCCTCGGTCTGAGACGATGTCCTGTGGAAGACCAAAGACTCGGAAGACATGATTAAACAAAAGTTTCGCTGTTTCAAGAGCAGAGGGGAGTTTGCACAGTGGTATGAAGCGGCAGGCCTTGGAGAATCTGTCAACATTGACCAAAATGACCGTGTTACCTTGTGACTCAGGGATACCCGTGATGAAGTCAACTGCCACGTGGGACCAGGGACGCCGGGGAATGGTCAGAGGATGCAGGAGACCCTGGGGACGCTGTCGTGGGTTCTTGGTTCTGGTGCAAACCTCACAGGACAGGACAAATGACCTTACTTCCTTCTCCATGTTAGGCCACCAGAAGCGTCTTTTCAGGAAGTCCAGGGTCCTCCGAGCTCCCGGGTGGGCGGTGAGAGGGGAAGAGTGACCCCACTGGAGAACCTTGGCCCGGGCTTGATGTGGGACGTACAAGAGGCCCGGTGGCCCCGTCCCAGGACCGGGGTCCTGGCGTTGGGCTCGTCGGACAGCCTCCTCAATACCCCAGCGGACAGGGGCCACAATCCGGGACACAGGGATAATAGGCCCGACTTCATTCTCTCTGTTAGTGGCAGAGAACAGCCTGGACAGTGCGTCAGGTTTGGTGTTCTTGGAGCCGGGGCGGTACGAGAGGGTGAAGTCAAACCGACTGAAAAACAGGGCCCACCTAGCCTGTCGAGGGTTAAGTCTCTTGGCTTGCTGGAGGTACTCCAGGTTCTTGTGGTCAGTCCAAACCAGGAATGGATGTTGCGCTCCCTCCAGCCAGTGCCTCCACTCCTCAAGGGCCAGTTTGACCGCTAGCAGTTCTCGATCCCCCACATCGTACCGGGACTCCGCAGGACTCAGGCGGTGGGAGAAGTAAGCGCAGGGGTGCAGCTTTCCTTCCGAACGTTGAGAGAGCACCGCGCCGACACCACTGTCCGAGGCGTCCACCTCCACGATGAATGGTTGGGAGGTGTCCGGGAGGACCAGAATGGGTGCCGTGCAGAAGCGGTCCTTGAGGTCTCTGAACGCCTTTTCCGCCTGAGGAGACCAGACATAAGATCCACCTGTCCCTTTGGTGAGGTCTGACATGGGTGCTGCCACAGAACTGAAGTTCCTGATGAACTTGCGGTAGAAATTAGCGAATCCTAAGAACCGCTGAACCTCCTTAACGGACTTGGGAGTAGGCCAATCCCGGACGGCCAGGGTCTTGGCAGGGTCCATTTGGAGTTGGCCTGTCCGTACAATAAATCCCAGAAAGGAGACCTCGGGAACATGAAATTCGCATTTCTGGGCCTTGGCGAAGAGATTGTTCTGTAGCAGCCTCTGGAGAACCTGGCGGACATGGTGGCGGTGCTCCTGCATGGTCTTGGAGAAGATAAGGATGTCGTCGAGGTAGACAAAAACGTACAGGTTAATCATGTCCCTTAAGACGTCGTTGATTAGGGCCTGAAAAACAGCTGGTGCGTTGGTGAGTCCGAAGGGCATCACCTGGTATTCGTAGTGCCCAGACGGGGTGTTAAAGGCAGTCTTCCACTCGTCTCCCTGTCGGATACGGATGAGGTGGTATGCGTTCCGTAGGTCCAACTTGGTGAAGACGGTGGCGCCTTGGAGCAGGTCAAAAGCAGTGGACATCAGCGGAAGGGGATATCGGTTGCGCACAGTGATCTTGTTCAGGCCCCTGTAGTCAATACATGGTCGGAGCCCCCCATCCTTCTTGCCGACAAAGAAGAAGCCGGCACCAGCAGGTGAGGTGGAGGGTCGAATGAACCCAGAGACCAGGGCGTCTTTGAGGTATTCCTCCATGGCCTTGCGTTCTGGCTGAGAGAGGGAAAACAGTCTGCCACGAGGAGGGGTAGTCCCAGGGAGCAAGTCGATGGCACAGTCGTAGGCCCGGTGCGGAGGAAGAACGGCGGCCCTGCTCTTGCTGAATACCTCCTTGAGATCCCAGTACTCTGTGGGAACTTGAGATAACTCGGTGAGATCAGGGGGCTCGGCAGGAGACACAGGAGAGCTAGAGAGCAGACAAGAGGCATGGCATGCAGGGCCCCATTCCACAACCTGGCTTGTTACCCAGTCTATGCGAGGGTTGTGGCGAGTAAGCCAAGGAAGGCCTAGAATAACTGGGAACTCAGGTGAAGGAATCAGGTGCAGGGATATTTCTTCCTTGTGACCTTGAGACTGGAGGAAGACTGGAGAAGTAACTTGGGTGACTCTTCCATCACCTAACGCTTGGCCATCGAGGGCAGACACAGACAGTGGGACTTCAAGAGGTGCAGTCGGAACATTGATAGTTTGGGCGAAGTGAATATCCATAAAGTTCCCAGCCGCCCCTGAGTCTAACAAAGCTTGACAAGAGTGGACAGACTCACCCCAGGAGATGGAGACCGGGATGTAGATTCCTTGGCCAGGGAGTCCGGGAGAGAGGGTAGGCCCCGTCACAACCCTCCCTCGGCTGGACGGGGCGGTCCTTTTCCCAAGAGTTCGGGACATGATGCTCGGAAGTGACCAGGCTTGCCACAGTAGATGCAGCACTTGTCCCTCCTTCTGCGCTCCCTCTCAGATGCGGAGAGGCGAGTACGACCCACTTGCATGGGTTCTGGACAGTCACTGAAGGAGGTAGACGGTCTCCAGGTAGAGGTAGGGAGGCTGGGGGGGCTCAAGGCTTGGTGGCGTTCTCTCATCCTGTTGTCCAGACGAATAGCATGTGAGATGAGGTTTTCAAGGTCACTTGGGCATCCAATAGAGGCCAGACCATCCTTGATGGGGTCAGACAGACCATGGTGGAAGGCTGACACCAGGGCAGTCTCGTTCCATCCACTTACTGCTGCGAGCGTTCGGAACGAGATGGCGTAATCTGCGACGCTTCCTCCTTGCCGGATGGACATGAGCTTTCGGGCTGCGTCGGTACTGATGTCCGCCTGATCGAAGACCCGAAGCATCTCTTCAGAGAACAGCTGGAAATCAAGGCACTCAGGTCCCTGTCTTTGCCAGATAGCAGTAGCCCAGGCTCGCGCCTTACCAGCTAATAAGGTGATCACAAAGGCAATCTTGTGGCGATCCGTAGTGTAGGTGGTAGGCTGAAGCTCAAAGGTGAGTTGACACTGGGTAAGGAACTCTCGGCACTCACTGTGCTTGCCGTCGTACCTCTGTGGTGCAGGAAGGCTGGGTTCGCAAGGTGAAGAAGGCAGCATGGCAGGAGACACAGGAGCAGGAGCGGGAGCTGGATCAGGAGATGCAGGCAGAGATGTCAGCTGTGCCAGGGTTTTCCTGATTTGCTGAAGCAGTTCCTCGTGGCGAGCAAGGGCCTCACGTTGGCTGGTGAGCGTACATCCATGAGCGTCCATGGTCGCTCCGAAGCGTGTCAAAGCTGCCGTAATTCCCTGAAGGTTGGCCGGGTAGACAGTTGAAGCAGCCTCTGCTGAGTCGGTCATGACGGAGTCTTTCTGTTAGGGTTTTGCTGGGATTCAAACCTGGTTCGTTGGTGTGATAATCCAGCAAACCCCCACTAGGCCACCAGGGGGATGACTCAAATGCAGAGGCGTGAGGCGGAAGTAGAAAAAGTATCAAAAGGTTTATTTATACTATATACACTATATACAGGGCAAAACAAAAAACAAAAACAAAGAGTATAATCCAATACTGGGAAAACAAAGGGAAAAATAAAATATCAGAAGTTCAAAGTCCAAAAAGGAAAAGGCAAAAATGCAAAAGCTCAGAATATCACAAAAATAAAAATATCCAAAGGTACAAAACAAAAGCCAAAAAACCAGAAAAGCAAAGTGCAAAACAAAGAACACGGTACAGAGGAAACTGGAGATAAACATAACAGCATAAAGACTCCGTGACAAGAGGACTGAACTCAGGGGTATAAATACACAAACTAATTAAGGACACAGGTGAAGATAATTAGGACTAAACAGGCAATTAACAAAAACACAAAACACAGGAACAGTGGCGGCCTCTAGAGGCCAAAATAAACATGACACGAAAAGGAAATAACAGCGGCCTCTAGAGGCCAAAACAGTCCAAGTCCTAACAGATAGATAAGGAAGTATAAACTCTTGAAAATGAGATTATTGAAAAGGAGCATCATAAAGGACAAAAACATTAATTTATATACAGTACTGTGCCTTAAGTAGGGTGTCTTAGGCACTATATTTTTTCATACAAACTTTGTTATAGATTTCTATTTTATGACTTCTACATTATCAAGTCAGGACAAAAACAATTTAGAGTTCCAAATGTTCGTTTTCCAGCACAAAATTAAATGTTACAGAAAAAAAAAGTTTGTATCTGAGCAGCATATTACATAAGAGGGCACTTTTCAGATTAAAAAAGAAAACATAATGAAGGCTACTGGGTTTGGGTGCAAAATGAAAAAGCAAGTGTGACAGTCAAAGTGTCCAGAAGAACTGTGGCTGGTTCTGTAAGATGCTGAGTAAAACCTACAGCTCATTTCCTTATAAAACTGCTCTCATTGTACCTGAGGCTACTATATATAATTTACTCCCCATGTGGGATTGAAAATTTGCTATCGGACACCGGCTTTTGGTGCTTGAAAGTTTGTGAACCCTTTAGAATTTTCTATATTTCTGCACAAATATAGAATACTTGTGCAGCAATAACTGCATCTAAACGTTTCCGGTAACTGTTGATCAGTCCTGCACACCGGCTTGGAGGAATTTTAGCCCATTCCTCCGTACAGAACATCTTCAACTCTGGGATGTTGGTGGGTTTCCTCACATGAACTGCTCGCTTCAGGTCCTTCCACAACATTTCGATTGGATTAAGGTCAGGACTTTGACTTGGCCATTCCAAAACATTCACTTTATTCTTCTTTAACCATTCTTTGGTAGAATGACTTGTGTGCTTAGGGTCGTTGTCTTGCTGCATGACCCACCTTCTCTTGAGATTCAGTTCATGGACAGATGTCCTGACATTTTCCTTTAGAATTGACTGGTATAATTCAGAATTCATTGTTCCATCAATGATGGCAAACCGTCCTGGCCCAGATGCAGCAAAACAGGCCCAAACCATGATACTACCACCATCGTGGTTCACAGATGGGATAAGGTTCTTATGCTGGAATGCAGTGTTTTCCTTTCTCCAAACATATTGTTTCTCATTTAAACCAAAAAGTTCTATTTTGATCTCATCTGTCCACAAAACATTTTTCCAATAGCCTTCTGGCTTGTCCACGTGATCTTTAGCAAACTCCAGTCGAGCAGCCATGTTCTTTTTGGAGAGCAGTGGCTCTCTCCTTGCAACCCCGCCATGCACACCATTGTTGTTCAGTGATTTCCTGATGGTGGACTCATGAACATTAACATTAGCCAATGTGAGAGATGCCTTCAGTTGCTTAGAAGTTACCCTGGGGTCCTTTGTGACCTCGCCGACTATTACACGCCTTGCTTTTGGAGTGATCTTTGTTGGTCAACCACGCCTAGGAAGGGTAACAATGGTCTTGAATTTCCTCCATTTGTACACAATCCGTCTGACTGTGGATTGGTGGAGTCCGAACTCTTTAGAGATGGTTTTGTAACCTTTTCCAGCCTGATGAGCATCAACAACGGTTTTTCTGAAGTCTTCAGAAATCTCCTTTGTTCGTGCCATGATACACTTCCACAAACGTGTTGTGAAGATCAGACTTTGATAGATCCCTGTTCTTTAAATAAAACAGGGTGCCCACTCACACCTGATTGTCATCCCATTGATTGAAAACACCTGACTCTAATTTCACCTTCAAATTAACTGCTAATCCTAGAGGTTCACATACTTTTGCCACTCACAGGTATGTAATATTGGATCAATTTCCTCAATAAATAAATGACCAAGTATAATATTTTTGTCTCATTTGTTTAACTGGGCTCTCTTTATCTACTTTTAGGACTTGTGTGAAAACCTGATGATGTTTTAGGTCATATTTATGCAGAAATAGTGTTGTCTCACACCAAATATTGCCTTTGTTTGATTTATTATGCCTTACTGCTGTTTATAGTATTTTTTTTAATGTTGAAACATTTCATTTCATTATTTTTATGCCATTTTTTGTCAAAAGCATTTCTTTACATGTGCCTAAGACTTTTGCACAGTACTGTATTATTTATTATTATTATTATTATTACCCCTCCATTATCTGTTGCCGCTTATCCTGTACAGGGTTGCGGGCAAGCTGGAGCCTATCCCAGCTAACTATGGATGAGAGGCGGGGTACACCCTGGACAAGTCGCCAGGTCATCACAGGGCTGACACATAGACACAGGCAACCATTCACACTCACATTCACACCTCCTGTCAATTTAGAGTCACCAGTTAACCTAACCTGCATGTCTTTGGACTGTGGGGGAAACCGGAGCACCCGGAGGAAACCCACACGGACACGGGAAGACCATACAAACTCTTCACAGAAAGGCCCTCACTGGCCACGAGGCTCGAACCTGGACCTTCTTGCTGTGATGTGACAGCGCTAACCACTACACCACCGTGCTGCCTATTATTTATTTATTTATTTATTTAAATTCTTCTTCTTCTTCTTTTTTTTTTTTGACAAAACTTGTTCTAGTAACTGGGTATCCCATCTTGACTGCTTACAGCCAAATGGCTGTTAATGGCAGTGAGCTCAGTGCCTGATGATATCTCCTGTTCCAGAGGAATTTCATTTCCTTTTCTGTGTGTGTGTGTGTGTGGTGATGAGGTGTATATAAAGATTGCAGTTTGAATTATCACACAGGCGGTGTACTACAGTATTTCCAGGAAAAGCCAAATCACCCAATGCTTTCTCACTAAATTTATGCTGGAAGTGGGCCAAGAAATATCTTTCTCTCTCTCTCTCCCCTACTTTGTGTTTTTTCTATCTCTTGTTCCTCCTGTCTCTGGTTCTCTGTATCTGTTTGTGCATTCAGCACCATTGCCAGAACTTTCTAAGAGCAAAACGACCTTTAACATAGGTTCTAATACATTCTTTGATTAATCAATACATTCTCTTCTCTCTCTCTCTCTCTGAGCCTCTTCATGTGACCCTTCAAGGCCAATCAGTGACAAGACAAAGCTGTATGTGGATTATCAGCTCGCTAAACATGACATTAATGAGATGCTCGATTTTAAATGAGGCAAAACCGCCTGAATTAATGCAGGCTTTAAACAGACCGTTTGCTTAAAAACCCATTTAAATGACATTTGGAAATTTAACGGCATTTGAGTCTGACATTAAAAAGTTAAGTACAGGCTGACATACAGTCATCTCCATAATTATTAGCACCCTTGGTAAAGATGTGGGTAAAAAAAGGGATATAAAAAAAATTCTTTTTTTAGTTTCTTCATGAACGTAGGAGAGAAATCAATTTTTTTTAACAAAACACATCATAATTATTGGCACCCTTTAGTAGTTTGCCAGCAAACAGCACTCAGCCTTCTCCTGTAATGCTTCCTGTGCTTGTCGAATACAGAATCTCAGGATAGAATGTCTACGGATCCTCCAGGGTCCTAAATCCTGTCTGGTGGATTCCACCCTTCATCTTACCTCACAAGTTTTCAATTGAGTTTAGATCACAGGACTGGATTGGCTGTGCCAAAACACTTGACTCTTTTGTCATTGCGTGGCCCGAGCTCCTCCGTCTTCCACTCACTTATCTGGAAGATTCTGCATACAGCTCTGTATTTTATTTCAATGCTAAAATTTGTGTTTGTGCATATAAATGAAGCAAGAAAAAGCAGTGTGTGTGTAACATCTATACAAAGGCTACAATGTGTGTGTGGTGAATTCCTGTAAGTATGCATATTGCCATAACCCTAGCTTCTTTAAGCTTAAAACCGCTTTAAGCAGTGAAATCTTTCCCAAGGTCAAAAATGAATAAGTGCATTAAGTGTGCATGAAACATCAGAAGTGATGCATGTTTTTCTGTATGTATGTGTGTGTGTGTGCGCGCACGCGCATGCTTTGATCTTTGTGTTTCCCCTGTGTGATGCACTCGGAAGAAGCTGCATGTCTTATATTCACTTAAAAAAAATCTGAGATGAGGAAGTAACTGCAGTAATTGAAAGTAATTTGACTTGCTCATGCATGCTGTGGCGATGTGAATATTTTCTATATTGTATAGGAAAGTATGTAGAAACAGGTAGCAAATAGTATTAGATGTTGACTAGACCACTCACTCACTGCCTCAAGCTCTTTCTCTCTGTCTCGCTTTCTTTATCCGTATATTTTCTGTCTTTCTGCATCACTGCTTTTGGGTGTACGCCATTATTTTTGTCTTAATGGAATGCAGGCTGACAGCCTAATAGAGAGAGAGAGAGAGAGAGAGAGAGAGAGAGATGGATTTATACTGAGACAGCTTTATTGCCAGACTGACAAACAAAACCGAGGGTGAACAGAGGGACAGTGAGTGAGACAGACAGACAGACAGTGACAAAGATGGTGGGAGAATGACATTCAGTGAGAAAGATGGAAAGTGAGAGAAAGACAGCAGGTAAGATGGCCAGAGAGAACAGACAAAGGGTAAGAGACATACAGAGGATGAGAGAGACAGGCAGAAAAGAGGGTGAAAGACAGACAGAGAGAAAGACAGCAGGTGAAAGAGGCAGAGAGAAAGACAGAGGGTAAATGGGAGGGAGAGAGAGAGAGACAGAGAGATGAATTTATACTGAGACAGCTTTATTGCCAGACTGACAAACAAAACCGAGGGTGAACAGAGGGACAGTGAGTGAGACAGACAGACAGACAGACAGACAGGGACAAAGATGGTGGGAGAATGACATTCAGTGAGAAAGATGGAAAGTGAGAGAAAGACAGCAGGTAAGATGGCCAGAGAGAACAGACAAAGGGTAAGAGACATACAGAGGATGAGAGAGACAGGCAGAAAAGAGGGTGAAAGACACAGACAGAGAGAAAGACAGCAGGTGAAAGAGGCAGAGAGAAAGAGGGTAAAGGGGAGAGAGAGAGAGAGAGAGAGAGAGATGAGTTTATACTGAGACAGCTTTATTGCCAGACTGACAAACAAAACCAAGGGTGAACAGAGGGACAGTGAGTGAGAGAGACAGACCGACAGGGAGAAAGACAGCAGGTGAAAGAGGCAGAGAGAAAGACAGAGGGTAAAGGGGAGGGAGAGAGAGAGAGAGACAGAGATGAATTTATACTGAGACAGCTTTATTGCCAGACTGACAAACAAAACCAAGGGTGAACTGAGGGACAGTGAGTGAGAGAGACAGACCGACAGGGAGAAAGACAGCAGGTGAAAGAGGCAGAGAGAAAGACAGAGGGTAAAGGAGAGAGAGAGAGAGAGACCTTCAACTAGTCTTTATTAACACAACTTTAGTTGACACACAGTTTAAATTCGTCTGACAAATAAATAAACAAATAAACAACTAAAATGAACAAACCAGCTACAGTTTGGTAAACTTCAACTTAACAGTATATATACAGATATTCTTGCTCCACAGTTGACAGTCAATTATTTATCATCTCATCTCATTATCTCTAGCCGCTTTATCCTGTTCTACAGGGTCGCAGGCAAGCTGGAGCCTATTCCAGCTGACTACAGGTGAGAGGCGGGGTACACCCTGGACAAGTCACCACATCATCACAGGGCTGACACATAGACACAGACAACCATTCACACTCACATTCACACCTACAGTCAATTTAGAGCCACCAGTTAACCTAACCTGCATGTCTTTGGACTGTGGGGGAAACCGGAGCACCCGGAGGAAACCCACGCAGACACAGGGAGAACATGCAAACTCCACACAGAAAGGCCCTCGCTGGCCACGGGGCTCGAACCCGTACCTTCTTGCTGTGAGGCGACAGCGCTAACCACTACACCACCGTGCCGCCCTCAATTATTTATATCGTCATTTAAAAAGATAAAAGTAAAGATTCATCAGACACACAACACATCTCCTTGCCCCCACATTTCAACAAATTTGTTTAGACAGGAGATCATTTTGTAATAAGCAAATTCTATTTTCAACCGAGCTACCACTAGACCTTTGGTCATGAGAACAGCGTCAACCGACCCTGATCCCTGCATTTTGTTTCTCCTTGTAAACTAATTGCTCATTTTAGCCTGACCTATTAGAAAGATGAGAAGGCTAATCTTCCTTTGCTTTGATGCGTTGTATTTTAAGCTGAAAATGAAAGTTACCTTGCTCAGCTCCTCTTCAAATTCCCTGAACCATTCCTTCAATGAACCATTCCTTCAATAAACCAAACAAGCTTCTTAACCTTCTACACTTTAGCCATAGATGTTGCAATGTTTCCTCTTTGGCAGAAAGGACACCTCCTGTCTACCCTAGGATCTAGATGTGCTCATGTGTCTGTTTGTGGCCACGGCTCCATGTACTATTCTCCACTGGGGAGCCGCAGTGCGTTTCTCTATGGGAGCTTTGTACAGGGACCTCCAGCATCCTCTGGGGGACAAGCCAGGTGCAAGCAAACCCGTCCATCTTGATTCCTTCCGTCCGTCCAATGTTGCCTTGTGAATGATCTTGACACTCAGATTGTATAAGGCCTTTTTAGACATTGCTGGGAAGTCCACTAATTGGGGTGTTTTGAAGGATAGGAGTGCCTGTTCCTCTTCATCTTGGTCTTCCACCGCAGCAGCGATAGCCAGGGATGGGAAGAGCAGTTCCCCTCCATGAACCTCCGGGACAGGTTCTGTTCTGAGTGCCCTTCTGAAGTTACCAGGGAGTGAGGACAAGACTTTGTTTAGCAGTCTCTGTAGCAAGTGAATTGATTTTATTCTGGACTCCTCACTCAGTGTTTCAGCTGTTTTCCATGTCCTTCCGCTCCTTAGGTTAGTTAACTTCACTACACTAGCCTTTACAAATGCTCTTTTCACACCTGCAGAGTTCACTGTCCTGCTCTGTATGAAACGATTGTGAAACAGTGGTTCCTGTCCTATGTTATTATAATAATAATAATAATAATAATAGGGCGGCACGGTGGTGTAGTGGTTAGCGCTGTGGCCTCACAGCAAGAAGGTTCGAGCCCCGTGGCTGGCAAGGGCCTTTCTGTGCGGAGTTTGCTTGTTCTCCCCGTGTCCGCGTGGGTTTCCTCCGGGTGCTCCGGTTTCCCCCACAGTCCAAAGACATGCAGGTTAGGTTAACTGGTGATTCTAAATTGACCATAGGTGTGAATGTGAGTGTGAATGGTTGTCTGTGTCTACGTATGTGTCAGCCCTGTGATGATCTGGCGACTTGTCCAGGGTGTACCCCGCCTTTCGCCCGTAGTCAGCTGGGATAGGCTCCAGCTTGCCTGTGACCCTGTAGAAGGATAAAGCGGCTAGAGATGATGATTAGATAATAATAATAATAATAATAATAATAATAATAATAATAATTTCAATTTATATAGCGCCTTTCTCAAAACCCAAGGTCGCTTTACAATTATAGGGAAGAAAAAAAAAAAGTCCACCAAATAAAGGTCAGGATGTCATTCCAATGGTGTAGCATCCATAGTCCCACCAAAAGGTGCATGAAAACAAGTTCCACACTGCCTGCACAGCTGCCATGCCGCCGCTGGCAACATTGCTCGGAACATCACGCCAAGCACTAAAGCACCGCTGCACAGAGCGCTGGACAACCACGATGTTAAAATGAGCAACGAGCTCACTGCAGTCCATAGCGAGGAGCACAGACATCACCCACAGCAAACCAAGGCCTGGAGGGAACCGACGCCCAAAACTGGGTCTGGAGCTACACCACAACCGGCAGACAAAACACTCAAACAAAAACAAACATCAAACTACACAAACACGATAAAGAAAAACAAAAGAGAAAATAAAATAAAAAAATTACAAAGCTCCAGTGAGAAGCGGCAGCCAGAATGCCCATGGCGTACTCTCAACCAGAAACGGAAATGCCATAAAACTGTATAGTAAGTCTCCAAGCCTTTATGACCTTGTTCCAGGCCTTTAGCATGGTTTAATAAAAGCCCGTAGTCCTGGACAATTCCATCCCTTCCAGTCTCATCAAAAAGAGATGTTTGTCATAGCCCAGATTTCCAGCTTTATGTAGGAGTAGGCAGGTTGTTTTTGTCCAAGCCAGCTCTCCTCTGTATAGAAGACACTGTGCTGACTGTAAGCAGAAGGCTGTAATGTGACTCTGCAGATCAATTAGTCCTTGACCTCCTTCATGGAGGGGTAAGAACAGCACGGCAGGTCTGGTCCAGTGATATCGCCCCCAGAAAAAGTTAACCAGCTTCTTCTGGACCCCCTTAACAAGTGTGTCCAGCGGATCTAAGACAGTGAATTGGTGCCACAGCATCAAAGCGATCAGGTTGTTCACAACCAGAACTCTCCCCCTGTATGATAGGTGGGGCAGGACCAAAGTCCATCAAGACAACCTGGCACCTACCTTTTCTACAATCCCTTCCCAGTTTTTCTTTTTAAAATCTGCATTACCAAGGAAGACACCTAGACATTTCATTCCCTCCCTGCTCCACTCTAGTCCTGCTGGCAAAGTTGTCAATCCTTTACTTTGCTACTGACCCATTATGTATGCTGTACATTTTTCTAAATTTACTTTGGCAGATGATGCTCTTTCATATAGGGCTAAACTGCACATAACACTACCTACATCTTCCTGTCCTCTTATAAAAATGGTCAAATCATCTGCATAAGCAGACGGCTACTTTTTCTTGCTCATTCACTTCCTGAAAGGGAAGCCCCATTAGATCCTGTCTAAGTTTATTTACTAAAGGTTCTGTTGCCAGTGAATACAACTGTCCTGATAAGGGACATCCTTGTCTGATCCCTCTAAAGACCCTAGCTGGATGACTAAGTCCACCACCAACTTTTAGGATAACAGAAGCACTGGAGTATAATAATTTAATCTGAGAAATAAAAATGTCACCAAAACCAAAAGCCCTCAAAGTTTTAAACAGGTATTCATGATCAACTCTATCAAATGCTTTCTCTTGATCAATGGATAAAAGACCAAGATTGAGTTTTTGAGTAGTTGATAGATCAATGATATCGTGCATTAAGAATAGACTGTCCATTATCGTACGTCCAGGAACACAATATGATTGATTTACGTGTACTATGGTGTCGATGATGGTGGTGTAAGTGGTTAGCACTGTTGCCTCACATCAAGCAGGTTCTGGGTTCGAGCCCAGTGGCTGACGGGGGCCTTTCTGTGTGGAGTTTGCATGTTCTCCCTGTGTCTGTGTGGGTTTCCTCCGGGTGCTCTGGTTTCTCCCACAGTACAAAGACATGCAGGTTAGGCTAATTGGTGGCTCTAAATTGTCCATAGGTGTGAATGGTTGAGAGGAGAAAACCTCTATAATAATCCAGTAGAGGCGGCACGGTGGTGTAGTGGTTAGCGCTGTCGCCTCACAGCAAGAAGGTCTGGGTTCGAGCCCCGTGGCCACCGAGGGCCTTTCTATGCGGAGTTTGCATGTTGTCCACGTGGGTTTCCTCCGGGTGCTCTGGTTTCCCCCCACAGTCCAAAGACATGCAGGTTAGGTTAACTGGTGACTCTAAATTGACCGTAGGTGTGAATGTGAGTGTGAATGGTTGTCTGTGTCTATGTGTCAGCCCTGTGATGACCTGACGACTTGTCCAGGGTGTACCCCGCCTTTCGCCCGCAGTCAGCTGGGATAGGCTCCAGCTTGCCTGCGACCCTGTAGAACAGGATAAAGCGGCTAGAGATAATGAGATGAGATGAGATGAGATGAGATAATCCAGTAGAAGGCAACGGGAAACCACTACTGTAATGTTCTCTAGATACTTTGATGGCTGAAGCCATTAGAGCAGCCATGTCACTGTAGTGATATGGATGGTGTTGATGTGAATTTTTAATCTATTTGAGAGGCATTTACAGTAGATATTTTATAGTCAACGCACAGTAATGAGACAGGTCTCCAATTTTTTAGTAACCCAAGGTTCCCCTTTTTTGGTAACAGTGAGATGATTGCTCTTGTGCAGTTAACAGGTAACTTCCTAGAGTTGAAACAGTCCATAAATACTTCTTGTAGATCTTTTCCCAGTAGTCCCAAAAATATTTGTAGAATTTTGACGGGAGGCCATTCATACCAGAGGAGCATCCATATGGCATATCCTGAACTACCCTTGACATTTCCTCCACTGTAATTCAGGTTTCAAGAGCAGCTGCTTGGTCTGGAAGTCCTTGGTGCAGCTCTTCAACTGAGGAAGGGTCGCAAGTTCCAGCACTAAAGAGATCCTCATAAAAGTCCATGGCCAGTTTTCTCATTTCCACAAGGTTTTCTGTAATGTCCCCATTGGGCCGCTTAAGGTGGAGCATGAGATTTTGTTCTCTCACTTTCTTTTCTACTTTGAAGAAAAATGACGTAGGGGCATCCATGTCTTTGAGTGTGGAAATCCGTGCCTTTACCAGGGCTCCCTTTGCCTTCTCCTGCAGAAAGTAGCCTAGAGCTCTCCTCTTATCCTCTAGCTTTATAATATTATTGTGGTCATTTCTGTCAATCATTTCCTCCTCAACCAGTTTAATTTCATCTTCTAATCTTTCTATTGTGTTTCTCTCTGCAGCTGATGAATGTGCTAAGTACTGTTGACTGTAAATCCTGATTTGTAGTTTCCCCACCTCCCACCATGAACTTAAATCCTTAAATTCGTTCTTTTTTTATCTCCAGTGTTCCCAAAAAAGCTGAAAAGTATTCACAGAAAGAATCGTCCTGGATTAGTGTAATATTGAACTGCCAGTATGGGCTTTGTGTTGAATAACCAGATAATGATAGGTCTACTGTTATCATATGATGATCTGAGAAGCCAATGGGTGATATTGTTGCTGTTTTTGTATGATTTCTGTAGTGTTTGCTAAGATAAATCCTGTCTAGTCTGGTCGCACTTATTCAACCCTCTGCCACTTTGACCCATGTGTATTGCCGTCCTGTTGGATGAAACACTCTCCATACATCTGTCAACCCATGTTCCTTCCATAAACCAGATAGCGATGAAACTGACTGTAGGTGTGGTTCTTCTCCATTCCTGTCTATTGTAAAGTGTGTTGTGCAATTCCAGTCCCCTCCTAGAACCATCACTGAGCTGCTGTTATGCTGTTTGAGAGTATTGCTAATTTTTTTTTTAAATAGGTTGACCTGGTCTACACCACGATTGAAAGCATAAACATTTATGAATATAAAAGGTGTATTTTTAATTGTAGCCTGCACTATAATGGCCTGACCCTGCTCTACTTCACTAAAAGAAATGTGTGAAGGACTCACACTCTGTGAAAAGAGTATTGCTACTCTTGCACTTATGTTAGTACCATGGCTAAAGAAAACCTGCCCACTCCAGCTCATCCCCCAGTCCACCTCATCATCACTAGAGATGTGTGTTTCCTGCAGAAACAGAACATTGATGTTTTTTGTCCTGCTAAGCTCAGTGATCATAGCTCTCTTATTCTTATCTCTACCTCAATTTATATTTAAGGAACTAATCCTTAAGCTTCCCATAAGAAGAGGAGAAGAGAAAGAAGGATACACAGAGAAGCACACCAGTAGAAAAGAAGACACCCTCAGTGCTTTACCCATTTTATTTCCATCTACAAAGAGGAGCCTTTCCCCTTTTTTTCCTTTCTCAGTTTAGTCAGTAACTTTTTGTAATTGAAACCTCTTTTGCCTGCTCAGTTGCTCTTCACTGACTTCCATTTTTAATTTTTACAATTGGCCTTATCAATTTATCAGCATCAGGGAAAAAAGTATTCACGTCCACAGTTTTTTCCAAAAGTTTCATCCGAAAAATCGTTTATTTTGTGCACTGTATAAAGTTGCTGGTCATCCTGTGATACACAGTCAGAAAAATCAGAAAGGGAATCATCTTCTAACATTTCTTCATCCTGATCCATCTCACCTTCTAAACCCGCTGCTCCTGTCTCTTTAACCTGCTTGGTTTGCTGGGGCGTTTCCCCCTGATTGGACTGGGGAGTGTTTGGGACAGTGTTTACCTCTCGCTGATCCTCTGTCATGGCTTCACTTCTGGGTGTTTCTACCGCAGATGTCCCCTCAGTGCACGGCTGAGCCACACCTCCCAGTGTCTCTGCCGCAGGTGTCCCGTCAGTGTGAGTCTGAGACTTGGTTCCGGCCTGAGAGGAGCTTCCCTCCCCGGCCTCAGTGTCGAAACTCGAGTTTCTGTCCGCAGTTTCGCTGTTCGCTTGCGTGTGGTGCAGACAAAAAAAGCACTTATGTCCAATATATCCACACTCAAAACATTTCATATTATTTCCAGAACTAGCATAAACCATGTAATACCCTTCCTCATATTTCACCCTGAATAAGCTCTCTAAAGATGGAGAGTTGAGAAACATGTACACCTGTCTCCGCAGAGACTGAATATGCTGCAGCTTCGGATCTTTGCGTCTGAGGATACAGTTTTAAATCCTCTCTTGAGCTTCCCAAACTGCTGTAACTCTCTCTAGTGCTTCATTTGGGATGAAAGGAGGCAATCCTGATACGGTTACTCTGGTGGACGGTACAGCTAGTGAGGAAACAACAACCAAGCTGTTATCTTAAATAATACCACTTTTAACCAAACAACAGACCAAACACTCCTCTTTCAAAAAAAAACACAACAGCTTTATTCATTCTCGAGCCGTAGAAAATATTTTATGACCCACTTGTTCACCAACAGCAAGCAAAACATCCTCTGCAGTAAAGCGCAGGTCAGCCGTGATTCTGACCCTGTGTCTGATTGACAGGGATGGTGAACCCCCACCAAGGAGGGACGCCATCCTGCACATCACCAAACTCTGACCAACTACTCCTCAGTCATTTACTAATAATCAAAACCAAATTCAAAGTAATATTTTCTTACCTTGTCATGCAAGAAGGGGGGAAAAAGAGAAAAAGCGTAGAAAAGCAATGAAATATTAAAGAACAAAAACTCATTCAGCACTTTCACTCACGCTCACACACACAAACTCCCAAACTTCCAGCATGCAGTACAGACAGAGAGAGAGAAATACAGAGAGAGAGACAAAGTAAAGGAGACAGACAGAAAGACAGTGGGTAAAGAAGACAGAGGGAGGAAGACAGGGTATAGGAGACAGAAAGACAGGGGGTAAAGGAGACAGAGAAAGACAGGGTAAAGGAAACGCGAGAGAAAGACGGAGTAAAGAAGACAGAAAGACAGAGAAAAGCAGAGGGTGAAAGACAGGGTGGAGGAGACAGAGAGAGAAAGACAGGGAGTAAAGGAGACAGAGAGAGAAAGGCAGAGGGTAAAGGAGACCGAGAGAGGAACACAGAAAGACCAGGAATAAAGGAGACAGAGAGAGAGAAAGACGGGGTAAGGGAGACAGAGAGAGAGAGAGAGAGAGAAAGACAGGGGTAAAGAAGACAGAGAGAAAGACAGAGGGTGAAGGAGACAGAGAAAGAAAGACAGAGGGTGAAGGAGACTGAGAGAGAAAGATGGAAAGACAGGGGGAACAGGAGACAGAGAGAGAAAGATAAGGACAGGGGGTAAAGGAGACAGAGAGAAAGACAGGGTAAAGGAAACAGCAAGAGAAAGACAAAAGGACGGAGGTAAAGGAGACAGCAAGAGACAGAAATACAGAGAGAGACAGAGGGTAAAGGAGAGAGAGAGATACACAGAGAAAGACAGACAGACAGAGATAAAGACAGGGTGAGACAGTGTGAGAGAGGCAGACAGAAAAAGAGGGTGAGAGACAGAGAAAGTCAGATTGTGAGAGACAAAAAGAGGGTGAGAGTCATTTAGAGAGAAAGACAGGGTGGGAGAGGCAGACAGGGAGAAAGACAGTAGTAAAGAGCATGTGAGACAGACAGAGAAAGGCAGAGTGAGAGACAGAGGGTGAAGGAGACAGGCAGAAAAGAGGGCGACAAAGACAGAAGGTGAGAGAGGCAAAGCAGAGGAGACAGAGTGAGAGGAGAGGGTAAAGGAGACAGTGAGATGCTGAAAGAAAGACAGCATGTGAGAGAGACATGCAGAGAGAAAGACAGAGGTTGAGAGAGGTAGAGAGGTATATTCTAAATTGTAAATGGTTCAGTGGTGTAATTATCTGTTCTGTGTGTGTGCTTTACCGAGGTTAAAATGTGTGTTGTGGGAATCGCCAAGCATCTTCGCTCTCTCACATCGTCTCACACACAGTTTGTGGAATGAATTGATCTCGCTGTGTATCTTTTATTTAAAGTATTCATTCTAGAACTTTCCTTAAAGAAAGGATCAGTCATTTCTTTTTTGCATGTGTTATTAAAGTGCTCACAAAAAGCATAATGCAATGACCATTTACAGTGCTGAGACTGAAATAATCCACAGGGGTGTGTGTGCGTGTGTGTGCGTGCATGATTGTTCTGTTCCATTAGGATAAAGTGTCCTGTCTGCAAGGCAGGTTAAACAAATCAACCCTGTCTCTCTCTCTCTCTCTCTCTCTCTCTCTCTCTCTCTCTCTCATGTAGTGAGTGCACTTCTAACTTCAAGGTTATTACTCAGTGTTATTTCCAGTCAGCTGTAGCAACATTGAAGCAGTGATGCCATATTTAGAGACTGTCTCATTTTTGCTTCCCATTTCATTGTTAACTCACCCAAGGCTTGATAATTCAATAAATCGAAACGCAGAGACTATGGGGCATATTCAGAGTTTTCGAATTAAGTCCGAAAATTACATCAATATTTACATTGTACTTGAAATAGGAACTTCAGTATATTTCTGGGCTTCCATTTCAAATCACCTGCGTGTAGCTCAGGCCTACAATGTTGCTCGGCTTTTCTTAAGTTGAAGTGGCTGAGACAGGGGATTTCAGTAACCTCTGCATTTCACAAATGTACTTGTTTTTAACCTGAAAAAAATTGGGATAGAACATATGGACTGAATAAGGAAATCATTTTTTTTCTGTGCTGACAAAACAGTTAAAGGTAGACTGCTTTACAGATTTTTAAAGTTTAGGTCATAAAAAGAATTCCCCCTGACACCCAATTATTTTTGTTTAATGGACCAAAAGCTACTGAATTCAAATCACAGGCTTCCAGTTTTTTTTTCTGTAATAGAACAATTAATC
Organism: Neoarius graeffei; assembly: GCF_027579695.1. Lineage (NCBI taxonomy): Eukaryota > Metazoa > Chordata > Actinopteri > Siluriformes > Ariidae > Neoarius > Neoarius graeffei. The sequence continues at coordinate 28,353,181 of NC_083571.1, read as the reverse complement.
AATTTAGGCCCACATGGCCCTAAATTGTACACTATTTTTTTTCTTGCTTCACCATGACCCAATTCAAGATACTACGTTATGCATCACATAGTGGGCTTTCCCTGTTTGTGCAAGGCATTGTGGGATACAAATTTGAAACAGGAGAGGAAAACAGAGGATGCGAATGAAACATGAAAGATCAACTACAGTAACAGAAAGATGCTATGTTGTGAAGGAAAGGAAACGCAGGACCAAACTAATAAATATCGGCGGTCAGTGAACACCTTGGTGTGATCAGCTGTTTGTTTAGCGACAGAATGATGTAACTGTCAGTGCACAGTCAAGGTAAACCTGTAGATGGCAGTAATGCAACACTGAAAGAAAGTAAAGCATGCACATACGCACACGGACTTCCTCTGTCTGCTTGACTGCGCGAAGTGAGCGATTTCATGCACGTTATTTGCTAGGGAATCCCCTCAAATTAAATAACTTCCCAGCCATGTCAGTAACGCAACAGAGAGCGCCACTTCCAATCAGACTACAAACATGGCCGATCTGAACTACAACACCTATCTATTAAATACAGCTGTCACTAGGGCTGTAACGATACACCCAACTCACGATTCGATTTGTATCGCGATTTTTGACCCACGATTCGATACACCCACTATTTTTTTAAAATGTGTTTTTAAAGTAGTAAATTTGACTTATTAACATTTACTTACTTACATTAACTATTTAATAACAAATAATTCAGACCACTGCAGAGAATGAGTAATATGTATGCAAAAATGAACAAATGTATATCCAAAGACTGTTTTATTTCTCAAAATAATACTGTTGAGCCGGAAGCTCTGTTTTTTTCGGTTCTGAAAAAGTCATTTTTCCAAATCGTGTAAATCCGTTAAGATTTTTTTTTTGGGGGGTGGCTCTCTCACTGTCTCACTCTCATAGGGCCAATGATTTTCTGTGATCGTGGAAAACAGATGGAAATTACGGAATTTTTATAGTGAAACGTTGCTCACGTGTCAAAATGTAACTACCGCAGAAGGCTTCCGCCCAAGCAGACATGCCTTCAGTGTTGCCAGATATTGCTAACGTTTTCCACCCCAAAATATGTTCAAAACCAGCCAAAAAGCACCTAAACCTGCCCAATCGGGCAACACTGCATGCCTTTCCGGTCAAGTGATTGTGATTGGCTTGTGGCACACCTAGCCAGCCAATGAGCTGCTTGTTTACAGATTTGCTCCCCGCGTCGCAACCAGAATGGCAACCGCTTAAAAGAAATGAATGCTCTGCCAGTGGCGAGTGTGGACGTTGCGTGACTCGCAGAAGATTGTCGCAGGTCGGCGAAAAAACGACTTACTAATAGATATAAAAAATAAAAGTAATTTAAGTAAGTTTAAAATGTAATTTAAATAAAAAGTAAAGTATTCATAAATTGAAGTTTGGAAGCACCTCTGTTTTTGGGCTGAGGAGAAGTTTGAAAGGGTGTACCGCGATTCTGCCTTCTTGTATCGCGATACGGATCGTGGCTCTGCGTATCGCGATTTCGATTTCGATACGCATATTGTTACAGCCCTAGCTGTCACTAATTTCCTGGTTAATCAGCCCACGCTATATAAACACCTCTCCCACACTCACTCGATGCGAAGTATCATTCAGTGTCTTACCTGTCATACCAAGCCTTGTTATTCTGCTTGCCTTAACATGTTCTTGACCCTCCTTATTGTTCCGTTCACGTTACTCTTTAGTCTAGCCCTTATTACTCTGTCTGATGATCGATCGACCCCTGCCTGTCCCTCGACTTCGATTTTGTCTAGCGTTTTGGATTTGTTTGCCAGTCTGCGTTCCCTGCTCTCCCCTGCACATACATCCGTAAGTGCCTGCTTCCTGACAGGATACTTCTCCACATATGGATGCAGCAGAGGAGGCGCGGCAGACCGCTTTGATCGCTCAAGGGTGCCTCTTAGGAGAACATCAGCAGATGCTCGCCGATCTCAACACCAAGATGGCTCAGCTCGCTGCTATGATGCCGCAGGCCCTCCTAACGCGCCCAGAAGCTCTTCCGAGTCCCACGCTCCCACTTCCACACCCCAAGAAGTACGCCGGGGATGTGCTCAGCTGCAAGGGGTTTCTACTTCAGTGCTCCATGTACTTCTCCTCGCTCCCACACCTCTCGGATGAACGCAAGATCGCCAGATTTCTTTTGCTTTTAACCGGCAAAGCACTACAATGGGCCAGTGCAGTGTGGAGGAGCAGAACACACCACCTCCTACAACAGCTTTCTGGAGTTATTCAAGCATGTGTTTGATCATGAACCAGAGGGAATTGAAGTCAGCGAGAGCCTACTCACCATCACCCAAGGTTCAAGGAAAGTCGCCGATTATGCTCTAGATTTCTGGACTCTTGCAGCTGCCAGCAGATGGAATGAGCCAGCATTAAAGGCAGTGGTTTGCCAAGGACTTCACCCCTCAGTATTGCGTGAACTAGCATTCCGCGATGAACATCTCAGTCTGGACGCTCTCATTGATCTCGCCATTTGGCTAGACCATCTGCTATTCAGCTGTCCATCCCTCTGGGAGGAAGCCAAACCCGCCATGACCTCTAATTCTCCCTCTCCCATGGAAGTTTCTCGTGCTTGCCTGAAACACTCCGAACAAGATCGGGGAGAGAAGGAGGGCTTGTGCTTCTATTGCGGGAGCTCTAGTCACCCTAGTATCCAGTGTTCAGTCTGCCTGCCACGCACCAGCTCTGAGGAGACCAAGGCTGATTCAGTGAGTCCCAAGAGATCACTAGGAGCTCGATCTTTCAAGCTTTCAGTATTACTGAAACTGTCTTCCTCTACCCACGTGCTGTCAGCGTTTATTGACTCGGGGCAGAGGGAAACTTCATCGCCAGCTCAGTCGTCCAGAGGTTCAATCTACCCACAAACTTGCTGCAGAGCCCACTCAGCTTCCGGTCCATCGATGGAGGCCCCATAGGGAAGGGCCTCGTCACCTCCTGGACTGCTCCCATGCATATTCAGGTGGGAGCTCTTCACTCTGAACAAATCTCACTCCTCGTCACAGCTACCAAGCATCATGACCTCATCCTGGGCTATCCATGGCTACAGCTTCATGACCCACTCATGTTCTGGCAGAACAAGGAGATTCTCCAGTGGTCCCTGACATGTTTCCAGAACTGCCTCCGATGTCCTCAGTTAACTCTTTCCTCCGCCTCCGTAGAGGGTCCTCGCCCTGACTCCCTGGAAGGGATCCCTGCATGCTACCTGGACCTAGGGGAGGTCTTCAGCAAGGGCAAAGCATGCGGCCTACTCCCACATCGTCCATACGATTATGCCATCGACCTCCTGCCTGGTACTTCTCCCCCACGCAGCCGCATTTACCCTCTGTCCCAGAACAAACAAGCAGCTATGGAAGAGTACATACAGGAGGCCCTCAAGCAGGGGTATATATGCCCGTCCACTTCACCAGTGTCCGCAGAATTCTTTTTCATGGAGAAGAGAGGTGGCGGACTTCGTCCGTGTATAGACTTTCCAGGACTCAATCAGATATCAGTGAAATATCTATATCCGCTTCCACTTGTGCCCTCTGCATTGGAACAGCTCTGCAGCACCATGATCTTCTCCAAGCTTGACCTATGTAGTGCTTACAACCTGGTTTGCATCTGCGATGGCGACAAGTGGAAGACCGCTTTCAGTATCAGCGCCAGCCATTTTGAGTACCAGGTCATGCCTTATGGCCTCTCTTCGGCACTAAGCATGTTCCAGTGTCTCATTAATGATGTGCTGTGAGACATGTTGGGGAGGTATGTCATAACTCACATCGATGACATCCTGATCTACTCCCCTGACAAAGAGAGTCATCGTAACCATGTTCGATCAGTATTCAAGTGCCTATCTAAGAACCATCTCTGTCAAGGCTGAGAAGTGTGAATTTCACATGCATAAGCTCTCCTTCTCCTTCAGTACATCATCAGTGCTGAGGGGGTCAACATGGACCCCTCCAAGGTAACTGCAGTCACCTCCTGGCCTGTACCCATCTCGATGAAAGAGCTCTAACATTTCCTAGGCTTCACAAACTTTTTATCATCGTTTCATTAAAGGGTTCAGGATCCTCGTGGCACCCATGACCTCCCTCCTGAAGAAGGGACCCAAACGCCTCCACTGGAACTCCACAGCCAAAGAGGCCTTTGACAGGCTCAAAATGGCTTTCACCACAGTCCCTATCCTTCAGCATCCGGATCTGACCTTTCATGGTCGAAGTGGATGCCTCTGAGATTGGTATAGGAGGGGTTCTCTCCCAGCGCTTCGGTGAAAGGCCCAAGCTCCATCTGGTAGTGTTCTTCTCCAAAAAGCTCACTCCAGCAGAGAGAAATGTCAGGAACCGAGATCTACTGGCCATCAAGGTCTCCTTAGAGGAATGGAGGCAGTGGTTGGAGGGGGCCACACACCCCTTTGTCGTTTTTACTGATCATAAAAAACCTCGAGTATCTCAGGAAGGCAAAGAGACTGAACCCATGCCAAGCCCAACGGGCACTGTTCTTCACCCATTTCAACTTTACTATCCTATTGTCCTGGCACCAAAAACACCAAGGCTGACACCCTGTCACGCATCTTCAGCCCATCTCATCACGACCAGGAACCTCATCCGATCCTAACACCTGAATGCTTCGTCCAGGTGATCACTTGGGACTTCAACAAGGAGATAAGGGACTCGCAACCACAGAATCCTCCAGTCAACTGCCCACCGGGCTGCCTGTACATCTCTAATCATCTCAGGAGCAGACTCATCACATGGGCACACACTTCTCCTGCCACTGGTTATCCCAGCAGCCATCGCACCCACCAACTGCTGTGAAACAAGTACTGGTGGGAGAACATGCTGACTGAGAATTCCTTTCATCTCTTCATGCACTGAGTGCACTCAAGCCAAGGTCCCTCGAACTCCTCCGGCTGGCAAACTATGTATGCTGTCTTCCTGTGCCTCAGACACCATGGTCCCACCTGGCAATCAACTTCATCACTGACCTGCCGCCATCCCAAGGCAACTCCACAGTTTTGGTCATCATTGACCGCTTCTCCAAGGTGCTGAGACTCATCCCGTTATCCAGCCTACCCACAGCATTTCAGATCACCGAATTATTGTTCCAGCACGTGTTCCAATACTTCGGCATCCCAGAAGACATAGTCAGTGACTGTGGCCCTCAAGTCATCTCTCGTCTGTGGGCCACCTTCAGGGAGTGGCTAGGGGTCTCGGTGAGCCTCACTTCAGGATATCATTCCCAGTCAAATGGCCAGGTAGAGAGAGCCAACCAAGAAATAGGATATTTTCTCAGAATCTTCTGCATGCGAAACCAAGGGGACTGGGCCCAATTCATTCCATGGTCCGAATACACGCAAAATTCTCTCAAGCACTCAGCCACACAACTTATACCCTTCTGTGTATACTCGGCTACCAACCTCCCTTCTTTCCTTGGGACGACTCTCCAGCACGGGTACAGGCTGTGGAAGAGTGGTTCACCTGTAGCCAGTCGATTTGGGAGGAAGTTCACCAATGCATTACGTCAGTTAATGCCAAGTACAAGGAATACGCCGATAAGCACCAGAGCAACAACCCTGAGTACTCTCCTGGTGATTGGGTATGGGTGTCCACCAGGGACCTTAGGGAACCCAACACATGCCGAAAATTACAGGCACGCTACATCAGACCGTACAAGGTGCTCTGACGCATCAACAAGGTTTTCTATAGACTCGAGCTCCCACCTCACAGTCTCTCAGTAACGCGATAGAGAGTGCGACTTCCAATCAGACTACGAACATGGCCGATCTGAACTACAACACCCAAGAACCACAGCGCCCTCTATCGCCTGTCTATTAAATACACCTGTCACTCATTTCCTGGTTAATCAGCCCATGCTATATAAATACCTCTCCCACACTCACTCGATGCAAAGTATCATTGTGTCTTTCCTGTCATACCAAGCCTTGTTATTCTGCCTGCCTTATGTTCTCAACCCTTGTTATTGTCCCATTCTCATTACTCTTTAGTGTAGCCCTTATTACTCTGTCTGCTGATCAGTCGACCCCTGCCTGTCCCTTGTGCCTGCTTCCTGACAAGCCACAGAATGGCCTGTTGTGTTTTTTTTTTTTGGGGGGGGGGGGTGTTGAGATATTGCAGAAATAAGCATGTATCACAATGACCAAATTTCAGAGGAAACAAAATTTCACCGATTTTATGAAATCGAAAGGCCATCTTGCTTTAAGAAAATAACACTTGATCCAGCATATCCTGTTACAGTATTTTACATTTTATTTTCTTTTTAGTGCACTAGCAGTTATTCATTATTCATGTACACAACATAATGAAGGAACGAGATACTAAATTGTGGTCATGAATCTGTAAAGTTTGCATAGGATTGTAGGCTATTTCATCATGCTCCTAGTCTGATAATTTGCTCAATAAGTTTCACTGTTCTATGGCACTAAGAAAATTTAAAACTTGATTAATTATTATATGTAATGTATAAACTACACTGGGAAAAAAACAAGAATACATTCACTGGCCACTTTATTAGGAACACCCATCCACCTGCTGTTTTATGCAGTTCTCTAATCAGCCAATCCCTTGACAGCAGCACAATGCATAAAATCATGCAGGTACAAATCAAGAGCTTCAGTTAATGTTCACTTCAAACATCAGAATGGGAAAAATTATGATCTCAAAGTGTGACTTTCACTGTGGCATGGGTGTTGGTGCCAGATGGACTGGTTTGAGTATTTCAGAAACTGCTGATCTCCTGGGGTTTTCACACACAACAGTCTCTAGAGTTTACACAGAATGGTGTGAAAAACAAAAAAACATTGAGTGAGCGACAGTTTTGTGGGTGGAAACAAATGCCTTGTTGGGAAGAGAGGTCAGAGGAAAATGGCCAGATTGGTTCGAGCTTTTTTGCCAGAAAAGATATAGCAACTCATATAATCACTCTTTACAACCATGGTGAGCAGAAAAGCATCTCAGTATGCAACAGCAGAAGACCACACTGGGTTCCAGTCCTGCAGCCAAGAACAGGAATCTTAGAATCAAGAACAAGTTCCTATTAAAGCGGCCAGTGAGTGTATGTGGTTGGTCAGATTTAACAGAACATATTACATATAGTTTCCAAAAAATATTGAGTCTTATTAAAACATGATTACCTTGCTTAAGATGTTTCTCAAGTTTGAATTACGTCGAGTGAGTGTGAATTATGTCGAGTGAGGGCGGCATGGTGGTGTAGTGTTTAGCACGGTCGCCTCACAGCAGGGGTTCGAACCCAGTGGCCGGCGAGGGCCTTTCTGCGTGGAGTTTGCATGTTCTCCCCATGTCAGCGTGGGTTTCCTCCGGGCGCTCCGGTTTCCCCCACAATCCAAAGACATGCAATTAGGTTGACGTGGGGTAGCCTTGGGCTGAGGTGCCCTTGAGCAAGGTACCTGACCCCTGACTGCTCCCCGGGCGCTCTAGTGTGGCTGCCCACTGCTCTGAGTGTGTGTGCGCGTGTTCACTGCTTCAGATGGGTTAAATGCAGAGGATGAATTTCACTGTGCTTGAAGTGTGCATGTGACGAATAAAGGTTTCTTCTTATAATAAAGGTTTCTTCAATACACATAGTACTGTATTAACGTAATCCATTTATATAATAAAATCTCGCAGGGATGTTGGTGCTGATAGGAAGAAATGGCTACAATTTTTAATTGACCTGATTAATACAGATGGGGAAGTGGTAATGCTGCCATCTCATAAAAACAGTGACCATTACCGTATTTTCCGGACTATACGTCGCTCCGGAGTTTAAGTCGCATCAGCCAAAAAATGCATTATGAAGACGAAAAAAACATATATACGTCGCACCGGACTATAAGTCGCACTTTTTTGAAGGGTTATTCTATCCATAGAATCTGTGATTGTATCTGATAAGCGGCGCGTGGTTACTGCACGACTGCATTGTTTGTTTATTTAGTAAACGAACAGCTGAGCAGTGATAACGCGCACTTTGCCCTGTAAGTAGCCTAGTCTGATTATTTTAAATATCTACTACTATCTTTAATACTATCACTATCGTTATTACTAATAGCCTATATTATTATTATAACTAATATTAGTAGCCTATTACTGATGCATTAATCAGTTTGCTTTTGGAATATTTTTACCGGTAGGGCTTATTATCGCCCCATGGCTCTTTCATCTGTGTTATTAAAGCTGTAGTCATCATCGAGGAGTGTCATTCTTCATTTTTGTCGAATTTTATTTCATCAAATCAGAGGTCAAGTAGGCTGTAGGTATATCATCTCCAAAGACAGGTACGGTAGTAAAAACAACCGTCTAGTGAAAAAAACAACAACAACCGCTTTTAAATCCCCTACTTAAATCCTTAAAATGAGTCATTTAACTCATGTCTTGTGTGATCTGATCTCCAATGGTGAAATAAACCGGTTGTGATGAGTTCAGTCTGTTATTTTAGAAGATAAATGTAATATATAATTTAATATATAGACTAATAAAAATTAATATTTTATAATATAATATCACGACATATTACTGTCTGTAACTGTTTGTCACTAAAGCGTTTTCTAAGATCATAATGTCTGATATTATTATTATTATTATTATTATTATTATTATTTTACACACACAATCAGCGCATGTGCGTAAAGTTATAGTAAACCACCCCCCGCCTTTTTTTTTTTTTTTGAGTCGCCGGACCCACCCACCTCCTGCGTTCTGGGACCTCCCACTTCACAAATTAAGCACTGCCTAAAATCACTACATAACTTATTTAAATAACTATAGGCCTATCATTAATAATAAAACACAGGTCAATCAAGTTTATCAAGCTGATGATTTCACTCCAAATCAGCAAATCCATTGAATTCCTCATCCTCGGTGTCGCTTCTGAACAACTCTGCCTCCAGCGGCAGATGAAGCGCCATTTCCTCTTCTTCTGCGTGGCTGTCATCAGACTCAGCATCAGCTCCAGTTATTCCGCGGTGAAAAAAAAAAAAAACATATATACGTCGCACCGGAGTATAAGTCGCATGGCCAGCCGAACCATGAAAAAAAGTGCGACTTATAGTCCGAAAAATACGGTACATTACAGGTATTTGGCAGACTCTCTTATCCAGAGCAATGTACAACATACCCAGAGCAATCTGGGGAGCAGTTAAGGGTTAGGTGTATTGCTCAAGGGCACGTCAGCCATTCCGACTGGTCCAGAGAATCAAACTGGCAACCTTTTGGTCCCAAAGCTGTTTCTCTAACCATAAGGCCATGGCTTCCCCTGTTCCCCCAAGGTTCGGTCATAAGCTCTGGGATGAGCACACTGTTAGATTTGATTCACAGAAGAGAAACTCATTCCATTACATGAAACAGATTAGAATTAAGTCAATTCAATGAGATTTTCTGTTTTGGTATATATAAAATATTTATTAAAAATAGCCCATGGTTTTGGCCTTACATTCATATCAACATACTTTAAAGCAAAGATGATTTGTGAAGTATTTCCCATGTTTGCACTCAGCAAATGGATCACTACCATCGATCTTGCCTGTTCCATCTTGTTCACAGGGCAAAATAGGGTAATATCCTGGGGTTTTGTTTGTTTATTTGTTTGTTGAAAAAATGAAGCAGCAGCACCAGAGCACACAACACTCATAATGAGACTGTCAGTGATGGCATAGCTCACTCTGGCCCCATCTAGTCCAGAAAGCATGATCTAAAGTGGGCCACCTTGTGCAATAAATGTTGCAAGCTACATACACTATATACAGTGGCTTATAAAAGTATTCATCCCCCTTGGTATTTGTCCTGTTTTGTCACATTACAAGATGGAATTAAAATTGATTTTTGCAGGGTTAGCACCATTTGAGTTACACAACATGCCTACCACGTTAAAGATGCAATTATTTTTTTTTATATTGTGATGCAAATGATGAAAAAACAGAAATCTGGAGTGTGCACAGGTATTCATGCCCCAAAGTCAATACTTTGTAGTGCCAACTTTTGCTGCAATTACAGCTGCAAGTCTCTTGGGGTATGTTTCTATTAGCTTAGCACATCTAGCCACTGGGATTTTTGCCCATTCCTCAAGGCAAAACTGCTCCAACTTCTTCAAGTTAGATGGGTTGCGTTGGTGTACAGCAATCTTCAAGTTATGCTACAGATCCTCAATTGGATTGAGGTCTGGGCTTTGATTAGGCCATTTCAAGACATTTCCCTTTAAACCACTCCAGTGTAGCTTTAGCAGTATGTTTAGGGTCCTTGTCCTGCTGGAACATGAACCTTTGCCCCAGTCTCAAACCTCTGGCCAACTCAAACAGGTTTTCCTCCAGAACTGCCCTGCATTTAGTGCCATCCATCTTTCCTTCAACCCTGACCAGCTTTCTTGTCCTTGCAGATGAAAAGCTTCCCCACAGCATGATGCTGTCACCACCATGCTTCACTGTAGGAATGGTGTTCTCAGGTTGATGGGAAGTGTTGGGTTTGCAACACACATGGCATTTCCCATGATGGCCAAAAAGATCAATTTTAGCCTCATCTGACCAGATAATCTTCTTCCATGTGTTTATAGAGTCTGCCACATGCTGTTGGGCAAATTCCAACCATGTTTTCTTATTTTTTCCTTTAAGCAATGGCTTTTTTCTGGCCACTCTTCCATAAAGCCCCATTCTGTGGAGTGTACGGGTACGGCTTAAAGTGGTCCTATGGACAGATACTTCCATCTCTGCTGTGGATCTCTGTAGCTCCTTCAGTGTTATTTTTGGTGTCTTTTTTTTTTGCATCTCTGATTAATGCCCTCCTTGCCCGGTTTGTGAGTTTTGGTGGACGGCCTTCTCTTGTCAGGTTTGTAGTGGTGCCATATGCTTTCCATTTTGCTATAATGGATTTAATGGTGGGCGGCATGGTGGTGTAGTGGTTAGCACTGTAACCCCATCCTGACCTATACTTCTTCACAATTTTGTCTCTGACCTTTTTGGAGTGCTCTTTGGCTTTTATCTTGCTTGCTTAGTAATGTTGCAGAGTCAGGGTCCTTCCAGAACAGGATTGACTTATACAGACATGATGTGACAAATCATGTGACACTTAGATTGCACACAGTTAGATCTTAATCAACTAATTATGTGACTTATGAAGTGAATTGGTTGGACCAGCTCTTATTTCATACGAAAGGGGGTGAATACCTATGCACACTCTAGATTTATGTTTTTTTTTTCATCTTAATTATTGTTTTTGTCCAAAAAAAAATCACCTTTAAAGTGGTAGGCATGTGTAAATTAAATGGTGCTAACCCCCAAAAAATCAATTTTAATTCCAGCTTTTAATGCGACAAAACAGGACAAACACCAAGGGGGATGAATACTTTTGCAAGACACTGTACAAGCTATATACAAGCTATATATAGAAGCTATATACACCCTAAGAATACCTACCTATTTGCCAGAAAGAATCCAAAATAGCGAGGAACTGACCGAGAAGAAGCGATTTCTATTGAGCTGCTCATTAAGGCTTAATTAGTCCATAACTTCATTAATAATTGTAATTAAGCACATCTGTGTAGAAGTTATATGCACACTAGGTACCCCTACCTTCATGCCAAAAAGAATCTCAATCAGTGAAGAATTGAGGGAGAAGAGATTTGTGTGGAAACTGCTTGTTAGGGCTTAATTACTCCATAGCTTCATTATTAATTGTGATTATGCAAATTTGGGTAGAAGGTATATGCACCCCAGGCAGACCTACCTTCCTGCAAAAAAAGCATAAAAATCGGTGAAGAGTTGAGAGAGAAGAAGGGACGACAGACAGACGACAGACGACACATGACGCCATAAACTCATCGCCTGTTGGCTGGATGAGCTAATAATTATATGACTCAAACAAAGTTCTGTTTCATTCCTAACATGGCTCACGTTCTCCCATGCTCAGTCGTCCCCCCCGGCTGTTATGATATTCATTAGATGATGTCATAAGATGCCGTTAATCAAGCAATCTCTCAATGGTGCCCATTGTTGTAAACAGTCATCATTTTAGACGTCCTGCCCCATAAGAATTGTAATGCTCTGATTGGTCAACACACCCAAAACGTTACTAGGAAACATTAAACTGACATTGATAAGCATTGCGTTATGCTCAGAATGTTGACTCAAGTTCAACTTGAAATCAACGCTCTGCTTGTATGTCACTAGGTAGCCAGCAGTGTCAGCCATTTTGCTGCTAAAGCATGGCAAACAATAAAAAATCTTCTATTTTCGCCGGTATTCCTGCTGGTCAGCGTGAGCCCTGCTTTACTGTCATAAAATTTAAGCGCTGCACACCAAGAACTATTCACACATCGTACCAGACAAAAGTTTGGACATACCTTCTACTAAAATGTTTTTTCTTTTTATTAATTAAAAGTCACTTCATGTCTTAAGGTAATAATGAATGTCTTTTTCTCTTTACTTAGTTGAGCGGTTCTTGACATAATATGGATTACTGCAGCTGTGATATAGAATAAGGCTATTTACTCTATTTTTATTATTTACTATTTGCTGTTTGATCTCAAACACATTAAGAAGGCAAAAAACTCGTCCACTAATTACTTTTTAACGAAGCACACCTGTTAATTGAAAAGCATTCCAGATGACTCCCACATGAAGCTGGTTAAGATAATGCCAATAGTGTGCAAAGGATCTTCAAAGTAAACGCTGGATATTTTGAAGAATCTAAAATATCAAACATCTTGTTTTTTCTTAAAAATCTTTTTTTGTTTACCACATAATTCCATATACAGTCAGCAGCCACTTTAATAGGAACTTGTTCTTGATTCTAAGATTCCTGTTCTTGGCTGCAGGACTGGAACCCGATGTGCTCTTCTGCTATTGCATGCTGAGATGCTTTTCCGCTCACCACAATTGTAAAGAGTGATTATATGAGTTACTATATATGTGAGTCACTCAGTGTTTTTTTGTTTTTCGCACCATTCTGTGTAAACTCTAGAGACTGTTGTGTGTGCAAACCCCAGGAGATCAGCAGTTTCTGAAACATTCAAACCAGTCCATCTGGCTCAAACCAACACCCATGCCACAGTGAAAGTCGCACTTTGAGATCATAATTTTTCCCATTCTGATGTTTGAAGTGAACATTAACTGAAGCTCTTGATTTGTATCTGCATGATTTGATGCATTGTGCTGCTGTCAAGGGATCGGCTGATTAGAGAACTGCATAAAACAGCAGGTGGATGGGTGTTCCTAATAAAGTGGCCAGTGTAATGTTCCATATGTAATTTCATAGTTTAGTCAAAATACAGAAAAACCTGTACATGACTGAGTAGACTAGGCGTGTCCAAACTTTTGACTGGCACTGCATATAAAAAGAACTATATTTAATATAACAACAAAATGAGGTTTATTCATTTATTATTACTTTATTAGATCACTCAGCACTCCTTACTCCCCTATTTTGTAATATAACTCAACGTAATTTAAATGAATAGTGAAATCATTTGTCGGACACACGACACATCTCAAATAGTCTTTAAAAACAAGATATTTTTGCTTAGACGTTCTTGAAATTTTAAGCACATGAGTGATATGGTTGCTTGTACCAACAAGAGAGCAGTATAAAGAATCGTGGTAAAAGACAGGAAGACAGAGTTTCCACTAGCAAGTCCAAAGGCAACGAGGAGGAAATCAACCCAAAGGTGTGGTATGCAACACAAACATAGTAAATTATGTCAAGTCATGCCCATAAATAGTTTACTTTGGTTCATTGCCCATCTGCACAATAGGTTTTGAAGCATTTTAATCTGAGCAGATAATACAGGGTGTTTCAAAAATTTTTATATAATTTCACAATCTAATAACTTTGCCAATTCTCCTTCAATTGACCTCAAATTTTAACAGCATGTGTGGAAACAGGTCAAAATTTTATGTTCAATGTTTTTTGTTTTTATCTTTTTATCCCCTACCCAAACAAAGTTAAAGGGGATATAGAAACTGCTTCCGGCCGGCCGGCCAGCTGTCCGTCTGGTCACGTTTTCTTTTCCGGGACATATCTTTAAAAATACTGAAGATAGCTTCATGAAACTTTTGTATACATGTCAAGCAACATGTGAAGTGGTGCATTTTGCTACTTTGGAATTTTGAAGAAAAAAAATCAAATTTTTACATAGAAAATAGATTTTGACTTTCTTTCTAAGAGCAGTGTTCGTTTCCGGAGCATACAGTGGATATAAAAAGTGTACACACCCTGTTAAAAAGACGTTTTTCTGAAATATAAAAAAAAAAGAGTCCACAATAAATAATTTCAAAACTTTTCCCACCTTTAATGTGACCTATAACCTGTACAATTCAGTTGAAAAACAAACAAATCTGTTAGGGGGAAAAACATAAAAAATAAAAAGCGTACAGTAAGCTGGTTGCGTAAGTGTGCACACCCTTAAACTAATACTTTGTTGAAGCACCTTTTGATTTAATTACAGCATTCAGTCTTTTTGGGTTCACACCTGCCATCAATTAAAATGACTCTGATTAATCTCAAATACTGTTCAGACATTTACTCAGTTGCATCCTCCAGCAAAAGCCAGCATTCACAGAGAGCTTACAAAGCATCAGAGGGCTCTCGTTGTTGAAAGGTGTCAGTCAGGAGAAGGGTACAAAAACATTCATTAGATATACCATGGAGCACAGTGAAGACAGTCATCAAGAAGTGGAGAAAATGTGGGACAACAGTGACATTACCGAGAACTGGACGTCCCTCCAACATTGATAACAAGACGAAAACTGGTCAGGGAGGCGGCCAAGAGGCCTACAGCAACACTGAAGGAGCTACAGGAATTTCTGGCAAGTACTGGTTGTGTACTACATGTCACAGCAATCTCCCGTACTCTCCATATGTCTGGACTATGAGGTAGGGTCAAAGAAAAACATCCAGGCCCGGCTAAATTTAGCAAAAAAACACATCAACTCTCCCAAAAGCGTGTAGGAAAATGTGTTATGGTCTGAAGAAATCCAGGTTGAACTTTTTGGCCACAATTCCAAAAGGTATGTTTGGTGCAAAAAACAACACTGTGCATCACCAAAGGAACACCATACCCACGGTGAAGCACGATGGTGGCAGCATCATGTTTTGGGATTGTTTTTCTTCAGCTGGAACAGGGGCTTTAGTCAAGGTGGAGGGAATTATGAACAGTTCTAAATACCAGTCAATTTTGGCCTAAAACCTTCAGGTGTCCACTAGAAAGCTGAAGATGAAGAGGAATTTCATCTTTCAGCATGACAATGACCCCAAAAAAGTTTTGGAATGGTCCAGCCAGAGCCCAGACCTAAATCCAATTGAAAATCTGTAGGGTGACCTGAAGAGGGCTGTGCACAAGAGACACCCTCGCAATCTGGCAGATTTGGAGCACTTTTGCAAGGAAGAGTGGGCAAATATTGCCAAGTCTAGATGTGGCAGGCTGATAGACTCCGACCCAAAAAGACTGAATGCTGTAATTAAGTCAAAAGGTGCTTCAACAAAGTATTAGTTTAAGGGTGTGCACACTTATGCAACCAGCTTATTGTATTTTTTTGTATTTTTTTATGTTTTCCCCCCTAACAGATTTGTTTGTCAATTGAATTGTACAGGTTATAGGTCACATTAAAGGTGGGAAAAGTTTTGAAATTATTTATCATGGTCTCATTTGTTTTACATCAGAAAAACCTATCATTTTACTGGGGTGTGTACACCTTTTATATCCACTGTATATCCAAAACTATTCATGATACTGATTTGAAACTTGGTATACATGTTAACAAGGTGATGTAGCTGTACCTTTTAGAAACGGGTTCCGTCCGTCCGGCTGTCCGGCCAGTCACGTTTTCATTTCCGGGCCATATCTTTAAAACTACTGAAGATATCTTCATGAAACTTTGTATACATATCAAGCAACATGTGAACTGGTGCCTTTTGTTATTTTGGATTTTTGAAAAAAAAGTATGTTTCAAATTTTTACTTAAAAAATAGATTTTGACTTAGTTTCTAAGAGCGATGTTCGTTTCCAGATCATATATCCAAAACTATTCATGATACGGATTTGAAACTTGGTATACATGTTAACAAGGTGATGTAGATGTGCCTTTTCATACTAAGAAATTTGAGAAATTTAAATTTTTCATGTTTCCATGGAAACAATTTCAGACTTAGTCTCTCAGGTTAGTCTTAGGGGTAGGTTTTGTTTCCGGAGCAGAACTTGAAAACTATGAGTGGTATGGTCTTGAAAGTTGGTGTATGTGTTGATTTAAGTAATGTATATGTGCCTTTTGATACTAAGAAATGTGGGAAATTTTAATTTTTAGCTCACCTGGACCAAGGGTCCAGTGGGTTTATGCCATGGGCTGCTGAGGTCAGTGTAAAGCGGTAGGGTTGGTTTCCTGCAGCAGAACTTGAAAAATGTGACAATATCTTGAAATTTGGTATATAGTTGGTATGTAGGGCAAGGGATAGATGACTGTCTTCTTGTTAGGTATAGAAATGCCATTCACTGGAAAAGAAAAGGCGTTTTGTGTGTTAGAGTACGCTTGAACACAGTCGAACAAGACTGTGCAGCGTCCATTTATGAGAGAATTCTCTAAAAATGCACTGTTACCAGAAAAGACTATTACCAAGGACATACTGTACTGCAGTGTGTTTGGCAGGAACTGGACTATCAACTTGACATGTGCCATGTCTCAGATGGCATGCATATTGAAAATTTGTGAAATCATTTATGGAATCCACATATCTTTTGAATTTCTCATTCAGATTTTGAGGAATAAATCTTATATTGCTCACCATTAAGCCTGTTCAGTTTTATTTGCCTAGACTATGTAGTTTCTGGGATATATGACGAGTCATGGAATCCACGGACACATGTCGGCTGAAACGAATCCGAGAAAATCGTAAAAGAAGCATTAATTAATTAATTAATTAATTAATTAATGCTTCTTTTACGATTTTTTTCGGATTCGTTTCGGCCAACATGTGTCCGTGGATTCCATGACTCGTCACATATTTACATCTCAAATAATATCAAATTTTTTTGAAACACCCTGTACAACCTTATATATTTCAGAATTCGTCTTGTAGTTGCATCAATAAATATAAGAGAACCAGGTCTATTGGCAGCTTTACATGCCCATGCTATTTACTTCTTTTCTCCAAACTCTTCTCTTCCCATCATTCTAGTATGAATTAACCCTTCTCTCATCTGTCCATAGGATGTAATTCCAGAACTGTACAGGCTTTTGTTGTTAAAGATGTTTTTGGAAAACTCTGGTATTTACGTTTTTGTTGTAAATTGTTGTATTTATTCTGGCGAAGTCTGCTCTTGACACACCTACACCTACCTCCTGGATGGTCTTCTTGACCTAGCCAACTGTTGTGAAAGTTTTTTTTTTCTTTATTAATCTGTTATCCACGACAGTTGTTTTCCATGGTCTTCCAGGTCTTTTGATGTTCCCGAGTTCATCAATGCATTCTTTCTTTTTAGAAATGTACCAGATGATTGATTTGGCTACAGTTAATGTTTTTGCAGTTTCTTTGGTGGGTTTGTTTTGATTTTTCTGTTTAATGAAGGCTTGCTTTACAAGCAGTGACAGTTAAGAGTTTACAACAACAGGTTCCGAATGCAAATGCCACACCAGAAAATCAACCCTCGACCTTGTATCTGTTTGTATCTGTAAGTGAGATAATGATGGAATAACACACACCTGGCTATGGAACAGCTGAGCAGTCAATTGACCAGTTCCTTTTGGTCATTTAAAAAAGGAAGACCACATACGGTACATGAAGTGCTGTAATTCCTGTACCATTCACCCAATTTGGATGCAAACACCTTCACATTAAGGCTGACATTTCTGTACCTCACAGTGGTATGGTTCATATAAAAACAAACAAACAAAAAATCCAAACTAAATCACGCCCACCTTAAAACAATATAGATACAAATATTTGGAACACTAAACAGATATACAGTGGGGCAAAAAAGTATTTAGTCAGTCACCAATTGTGCAAGTTCTCCCAATTAAAAAGATGAGAGAGGCCTGCAATTTTCATCATAGGTATACCTCAACTATGAGAGACAAAATGAGAAAAAAAAATCCAGAAAATCACATTGTCTGATTTTTAAAGAACTTATTTGCAAATTATGATGGAAAATAAGTATTTGGTCAATAACAAAAGTTCATCTCAGTACTTTGTTATATTCCCTTTGTTGGCAATGATAGAGGTCAAACGTTTTCTGTAAGTCTTCACAAGGTTTTCACACACTGTTGCTGGTATTTTGGCCCATTCCTCCATGCAGATCTCCTCTAGAGCAGTGATGTTTTGGGGCTGTCGCTGGGCAACACGGACTTTCAACTCCCTCCAAAGATTTTCTATGGGGTTGAGATCTGGAGACTGGCTAGGCCACTCCAGGACCTTGAAATGCTTCTTACGAAGCCACTCCTTCGTTGCCCGGGCGGTGTGTTTGGGATCATTGTCATGCTGAAAGACCGAGCCACGTTTCATCTTCAATGCCCTTGCTGATGGAAGGAGGTTTTCACTCAGAATCTCACGATACATGGCCCCATTCATTCTTTCCTTTACACGGATCAGTCGTCCTGGTCCCTTTGCAGAAAAGCAGCCCTAAAGCATGATGTTTCCACCCCCATGCTTCACAGTAGGTATGGTGTTCTTTGGATGCAACTCAGCATTCTTTCTCCTCCAAACACGACAAGTTGAGTTTTTATCAAAAAGTTCTATTTTGGTTTCATCTGACCATATGACATTCTCCCAATCCTCTTCTGGATCATCCAAATGCTCTCTAGCAAACTTCAGACAGGCCTGGACATGTACTGGCTTAAGCAGGGGGACACGTCTGGCACTGCAGGATTTGAGTCCCTGGCGGCGTAGTGTGTTACTGATGGTAGCCTTTGTTACTTTGGTCCCAGCTCTCTGCAGGTCATTCACTAGGTCCCCCCATGTAGTTCTGGGATTTTTGCTCACCGTTCTTGTGATCATTTTGACCCCACAGGGTGAGATCTTGCGTGGAGCCCCAGATCAAGGGAGATTATCAGTGGTCTTGTATGTCTTCCATTTTCTAATAATTGCTCCCACAGTTGATTTTCTTCACACCACGCTGCTTACCTATTGCAGATTCAGTCTTCCCAGCCTGGTGCAGGTCTACAGTTTTGTTTCTGGTGTCCTTTGACAGCTCTTTGGTCTTGGCCATAGTGGAGTTTGGAGTGTGACTGTTTGAGGTTGTGGACAGGTGTCTTTTATACTGATAATGAGTTCAAACAGGTGCCATTAATACAGGTAACGAGTGGAGGACAGAGGAGCCTCTTAAAGAAGTTGTTACAGGTCTGTGAGAGCCAGAAATCTTGCTTGTTTGTAGGTGACCAAATACTTATTTTACAGAGGAATTTACCAATTAATTCATTAAAAATCCTACAATGTGATTTCCTGGATTCTTTTCCCCCATTCTGTCTCTCATAGTTGAAGTGTACCTATGATGAAAATTACAGGCCTCTCTCATCTTTTTAAGTGGGAGAACTTGCACAATTGGTGGCTGACTAAATACTTTTTTGCCCCACTGTAGGTGTAGGGTGGCACGGTGATGTAGTGATTAGCACTGTCACCTCACAGCAAAAAGGTTCTGGATTCGAGCCCAGCGGCTGACTGGGGCCTTTCTGTGTGGAGTTCCTCCGGGTGCTCCGGGATCCCCAATAGTCCAAAGACATGCGGTTAATTTAACATGGGCAACCATTGCCTGAAGGTTGAGCTGAAGTGCCCTTAAGCAAGGCACCTAAGCCCCAACGCTGTAGCGTAACTGCCCACTGCTCTGGGTATGTGTGTGTGTGCTCGTGTGCTCATTGCTCACTTGTGTGTATTCACTGTTTCAGATGAGTTAAATGCAGAAGAGGAATTTCACTGTGCTTAAGTCTGTGTTTGAGTGTACATGTGATAAATAAAGGCTTCTTGTATTCTTGATCGTGACATTGGGTTACACCTGTAATGTGTAGACAGCTGCATATACAGTATAGACATTATTAATCTGAATAGAATCTGAACTGCTTCAGATTCTAGAATAGCAAACAGGAACTGAAAACACAGCATAGCAAACATAACATTAACATCAGCTCAAAATTACAGGAGGTAGAATTAACTAAAAAAAGAATAGTAAACGTAAAACAGCGTATATATGAAAAATAGTTGAAACTAAAAAAAAAATTTGAAAGAAAATACCTATAAAAACTTGATCAACATGAGTTTAATTGTAAAGCTGAAACTCAGAACCAACTGACAAAAGAACACACGCTAATTATAAAAAAAAATCAATGAAATCAACATAAAGACATATAAAGCGCACAAAACACCCAGTATAGTCCAGAAATGATGCATATGGAAGATTTATTATTCCTGAAATTGATTCCACTGCAAAGATGCTTTGAGGCAAAATGTTTTCTTACAAAAATCAATGCTGTTCCGTTTCAAGGAAAACATTAATCCAGGATTACATCGCTCATATTGCTTATTGGTTGTGAAACATTTGTAATAAGTCTCTATAAATAAACTGCAGGAAGTACTGCTGCCTCAGCATAAAGATATCAGATTCAGCCTGAAACAACCATCACAGTAATGTGTGTAGCGTGCATAATAAATAATAAAACACAGATCACAGTGATGCTGAATTGAAAAGAAGTGGAGGAGAAATCTGAAAGTTACATCTCCACAGTTCAGAATCAATTGATTAAACATGATCGAGAAGTTACAGGACTCGAGACAAGCTTTTTTTTACCCAGAACTGTTCAAAACGTGTCCCGAAACTTTGAGTGAGCCATTTTTAAAAATAGTGAAAATTGCTTGTCACAAATATTACTTTATTTGTTTACGGTTTGTGACCTCGGTATTACACACACCGGCCACTTTAATAGGAACTTGTTGTTGATTCGAAGATTACTGTTCTTGGTTGCAGGAGTGGAACCCAATGTGTTATTCTACTGTTGCATTCTGAGATGCTTTTCTGCTCAACACGGTTATAAAGAGTGATTATATGAGTTACTTTATCTTTCCTGGTAGCTTGAACCAATCTGTCCATTTTCCTCTGACCTCTCTTGTCAACAAGGCGTTTGTTTGAATATTTCAGAAACTGCTGAAAACCCCAGCAGTTTCTGAAATATTCAAACCAGTCCATCTGGCACCAACAACCATGCCACAGTAAAAGTCACACTTTGAGATCACATTTTTTCCCATTCTGATGTTTGAAGTGAACATTAACTGAAGCTCTTGATTTGTATCTGCATTATTTTATGCATCATGCTGCTGTTAAGGGATTGGCTGATTAGAGAACTGCATAAAAGAGGAACTCTGCATCAGAACTTAAATGTTTAAAGTGCATATTCTGGACCAATTTCGTTTTTTTTTATATGAAAGTATGTCCCTTTACACACTCCTCCAGAAGGGTAATTTTGCACAAGGCCATCTGTCTACAGCAGAAAAAATAAAAAATAAAATAAAACGCGTCTGGAAAAATCCCAAGGGAGTCTAGAGCCAGATTCATGACGTTACCTGCAGAAGCACCAGCAGGCTGAGAGAGCTTTGCATGGTTTCAGTGCACAGCCTGTGTAGACCAAGCGCTCCCATTTCTCTCTCATTGTCCGGTCTTTTGGAAAATGATGAGTACTAATCCCATCAAGATTGGTGTTGCTACACCCTCCTACGATACATCTGTTAACCATTTTAATAATTACATGATAACGTTGAAGAAATTTGCAGAAAACCACCAGGTCGTTTTCTCATAAACAAACCAGCGCTGACGTAGGATTCAGAGGGAGGCGTCCCGCACGCGACGTCACTAAAATCAATGTTTACCGGGAAATCCAAATGGCAAGTTTTTTCAGAGGCGGACCAATTTGCCTCAAATGGCTTGATTTCAACTGAATTTTTCTGGTATTGCGCAAGGTAAAAAAAATTGCAGAGAAGGCAGAATGTTACAGATATTTGACCAAAGTTTAACATAAAATAGGAGAATTACATTGATCTTGCTCCTGAATTTACCCATGATATGCACTTTAATGTAACTATAAACCTGATAATGTTTATAAAGCATTCTATATAAAGGAGTATGACATGACATGACATTTTTAACAAGTCAAATTTATTGCTATAAGAGGAATAAAACATGACTGATTTTAGTTTGCAGCATTCCTGAATTTGTTAGTGGATACTTAATAAACAAACAAAACAAATAAAATGATAATGCTAGCAACCGGCTTCTAGTATTTTCCCGATGTAATGACGTTACGTGTACACCGCATTCATTATGTATGTCTGGCCACGCCACCACCTTTTTCCGCTTCAAAGCCACAGCCGATGCTATCATCAATCAGCAATGGTTAGTGCGTCCAGTCCAATTGGGTGATGGCACATTACACACAATCTCATAAGCCGAGCCTCTACTTTATTGCCAGCTGTCAGTCTGCAAATGTTTAGCAGTCTTTCCCCATCTCTGAAACATTGAAACAGACAAGAAATAGAAAGACAGGTGTCAGCTTTTAGATTAGATTAGATGAGATTCAACTTTGTCATTGCACAGGTCACAGGTACAAGGCAACGAAATGCAGATAACATCTAACCAGAAGTGCATAGCAGTAAATAATGTGTAAAAAATATATATATATACGATATACGATACTCGTGTGTGTGTGTGTGTGTGTGTGTATGTATGTGTGTATATATATATATATATATATATATATATATATACAACCCCGATTCCAGAAAAGTTGGGACAAAGTACAAATTGTAAATAAAAACGGAATGCAATAATTTACAAACCTCAAAAACTGATATTGTATTCACAATAGAACATAGACAACATATCAAATGTCGAAAGTGAGACATTTTGAAATTTCATGCCAAATATTGGCTCATTTGAAATTTCATGACAGCAACACATCTCAAAAAAGTTGGGACAGGGGCAATAAGAGGCTGGAAAAGTTAAAAGGTACAAAAAAGGAACAGCTGGAGGAACAAATTGCAACTCATTAGGTCAATTAGCAATAGGTCATTAACATGACTGGGTATAAAAAGAGCATCTTGGAGTGGCAGCGGCTCTCAGAAGTAAAGATGGGAAGAGGATCACCAATCCCCCTAATTCTGCGCCGACAAATAGTGGAGCAATATCAGAAAGGAGTTCGACAGTGTAAAATTGCAAAGAGTTTGAACATATCATCATCTACAGTGGATAATATCATCAAAAGATTCAGAGAATCTGGAAGAATCTCTGTGCGTAAGGGTCAAGGCCGGAAAACCATACTGTGTGCCCGTGATCTTCGGGCCCTTAGACGGCACTGCATCACATACAGGCATGCTTCTGTATTGGAAATCACAAAATGGGCTCAGGAATATTTCCAGAGAACATTTTCTGTGAACACAATTCACTGTGCCAACCGCCGTTGCCAGCTAAAACTCTATATTTCAAAGAAGAAGCCGTATCTAAACATGATCCAGAAGCGCAGACGTCTTCTCTGGGCCAAGGCTCATTTAAAATGGACTGTGGCAAAGTGGAAAACTGTTCTGTGGTCAGACAAATCAAAATTTGAAGTTCTTTATGGAAATCAGGGACGCCGTGCCATTCGGACTAAAGAGGAGAAGGACGACCCAAGTTGTTATCAGCGCTCAGTTCAGAGGCCTGCATCTCTGATGGTATGGGGCTGCATTAGTGCGTGTGGCATGGGCAGCTTACACATCTGGAAATACACCATCAATGCTGAAAGGTATATCCAGGTTCTAGAGCAACATATGCTCCCATCCAGACAATGTCTCTTTCAGGGAAGACCTTGCATTTTCCAACATGACAATGCCAAACCACATACTGCATCAATTACAGCATCATGGCTGTGTAGAAGAAGGGTCCGGATACTGATCTGGCCAGCCTGCAGTCCAGATCTTTCACCCATAGAAAACATTTGGCGCATCATAAAACGGAAGATACGACAAAAAAGACCTAAGACAGTTGAGCAACTAGAATCCTACATTAGACAAGAATGGGTTAACATTCCTATCCCTAAACTTGAGCAACTTGTCTCCTCAGTCCCCAGACGTTTACAGACTGTTGTAAAGAGAAAAGGGGATGTCTCACAGTGGTAAACATGGCCTTGTCCCAACTTTTTTGAGATGTGTTGTTGTCATGAAATTTAAAATCACCTAATTTTTCTCTTTAAATGATCCATTTTCTCAGTTTAAACATTTGATATGTCATCTATGTTCTATTCTGAATAAAATATGGAATTTTGAAACTTCCACATCATTGCATTCCATTTTTATTTACAATTTGTACTTTGTCCCAACTTTTTTGGAATCGGGGTTGTATAATGATATGATAGATATTTACAGTATGTTCAAAATGTGCAATATGAATGAACTGTAGTGCAATGGTATGATACATAGATATTTGCAGTATATACAAAACACGATATGAATAAACAGTAGTGCAAATAGTGATAGTGCAATGCAGTCAGTTCAAGTCAATTCAGTTTGTTGGGGGGAGGGGCGGCTATTCACTTGAATCCTGGTGTCTTGTAACGAGTACATCCTGGGCTTTCCAATGATATATCTTGTGACTAGGAGGGTTGCTGGGAAACTCCTAGTAAGGAAATCACAACGAAAGAGAAATTGAGAGACACATTTTTTTTTATTGGTTCCCAGGAGGTTACATTTCAAAAATTAATATGATAAAAAATTTTTAGCTGCCAAACAGCCAGCTGAGCAATTCTGCTATTCTGTTTGAATGTCTTGCTCACCCAGTCTGTGTGTGCAGTTCTCTCAGCATGTAGAATGACATATGGAGTGATCAGAAACGACAGAAATATCACACTTGGGGCTTGTGATGACGGGACTCAAAAGTGTCAGACTCAATTAAGTATGTGCTCAAGCGTAAGCTAATTAACAGTCGTGACTGGAGGAGATGCAGCCTGTGTGGAAGTGTGTATATCAGTTACCGATGCCCTGCTTGTGTATCCCACTAATGTTTGTCTTTATTTGTTTCTCTCTAACGCTTCAGGAAGTAGAGGTTTGTATAAAATGTGCTTTGCTTTGCAATATGAAATGTGTATGATGCAAGGAAGTAATAGATTACAGTGCATACTGTTGCCTAATACTGAAGTGTGTTTCAGGAGCCTGCATCATGGAACCCTGGGAAGCCGCTTGATCAAGGTGGATATGACAAACTCAATGTCTAAAATGATATTCTATTTACTCTATCTGCATTCACTGGATATGAGCAATCTCATGCTCTGATTGGCTTGTCTACTACTAGGCTATCAGCTCATATACCGTGAGTAGAGAAAAACAAAATGTGTTGCTGAACCAACCGAGGACAAAATAAAAACTCTACTTGAAAACAAAACCCCCAAAAATGCAAAAAAAAAAGGCAACAAAATATGGAATGAAAGTATTTGATGGTAAGAATATATCTTTTTTTATATCCTCCTGAGAATCAACCCATAGACTTGTGTCCTCTGTAGTTGACATTTGTTTTATGTGCACACCCTCTTACTCTTTCAAGCTTGAATCCTGGTGTCTTGTAAAGAGGCCATCCTGGGCTTTCCAATGATATATCATGTGACTAGGAGGGTTGCTGGGAAATTCCTAGTAAGGAAATCACAACAAAAGAGAAATTGAGAGGCACATTTTTTTCTTGGTTCCCAGGAGGTTACATTTCAAAAATGAATATGATAACATTTTTTTCACAAATTGCTACTGTCATTTTGCCGGTTGGTTTACATTCTAAGCGGAAATGATTTTTTTCGGACGTTTTGTATAAAGTTTTTATTTATCAAATTTGCAAAAAATAAAAAATGCTCTGTTTCTCAAAATCCAGTGAATGTAGATAGAATAAAACAGTTATTCCACTCAATCTCATCGTGCATGGCTTATTGACAACTCGGTGCTACGTGCCTTGTCAGCTATCAGCTCATGTACGACTCGATTTCGTGGAATAACTGTTAAATATAAGAGCGCATCATTGCAACACCAAAGCATCATTTAAGTAATACAGTTCGTCAATGCACGAGCTTACTATTAGTATGATTTTATAATATAATATTTTACCAGCTTGACCATACTTTCAAGCAAGTATCCTACCGAAGTGGCTTTTAGATGTTACACAACTATTCATTTTTACTCTGTGACCAGTAATTAAAAGTAGACTGCCTTTCAGATTTTAATTGTAGGTCATGAAAAGAATTTTCCCTGACACCCAATTATTTTTGTTTAGTGGACCAAAAGCTACTGAATTCGAATCACAGACTTCCACTTTTATTTATTTATTTATT
This sequence comes from Neoarius graeffei, assembly GCF_027579695.1. Taxonomy (NCBI): domain Eukaryota; kingdom Metazoa; phylum Chordata; class Actinopteri; order Siluriformes; family Ariidae; genus Neoarius; species Neoarius graeffei. The sequence goes on along the minus strand of NC_083571.1, from coordinate 28,326,852 downwards.
TAAATAAAACGATTAATTAATTTAGGGCCATGTTGCCATTTTTTCCTGCTTCACCATGACCCAATTCAAGATGCATCATGTGGTGGGCTTTCCCCATTTGTGGAAGGCATTGTGGGATACAAATTTGAAACAGGAGAGAAAAATGGAGGACGTGAGTGTGCGAATGAAACGTGAAAGACCGACTACAGTAACGGAAAGCGAGAAGAAAAGACATTATGTTGGAAAGGAAACGAAACGCAGGACCAAACTAATAAATATTGGTGGTCAGCGAGCACCTCGGTGTGATCAGCTGTTCGTTTAGTGACAGAATGATGTAACTGTCAGTACACGGTCAAGGTAAACCTGTGCATGCGCACACACACAGACTTCCTCTGTCTGATTGACTGCACGAAACAAGCAATTTCATGCACATTATTTGCTCAGGAATCCCCTCAAATTAAATAACTTCCCAGCCACAGAATGGCCTGATATTTTGTGAGATATTACAGAAATAAACATGTATCACAATGAACAAATTTCAGAGGGAACTAAATTTCACCGATTTTATGAAATTGAAAGGCCGTCTTGCTTAAAAAAAAAAAGAGCAGTTGACAATTCGCAATGTTTTAAAATTAATTTAATAAAATTGTAATAGTTTGCTAACTAAAATTTGTGTATCATTACACAATTTAAGGATGTAGCAATTTTAACAATACATTCCTTTGGACAAAGTGGTTTCTTTTGAAACTTGAGAAATGAGCGTACGCAGCACGGAAGCTGATGTCTGTCAACAGCGCTCTTGTCATTGATCAATGAGTGGCCTTCCTTCCTTCCTTGGATGATGGATGCTGTTTCTATAGCAGCGTCTTGTCCGTTTTGCTGCGATGTTCAAGTCCAGCCTCGGTAGCATCCGAAAATGAGTCTAGCATCTCGCATTTGGTGCTGAAAACTATCTGGGTGGGATTGCATAATGACGTGCAAAACCCTAGTCCATAGGTACCCATGTGGTCGCACAGCTGGTTACAATTAGTTACTGTATTACTTAATGACTAACAGTTATTCCACAAAATCGAGTGGTACGTGAGCTGATAGCCGACGAGGCACGTAGTGCCAAGTAGGCTATAAGCCATGTACGATGAGACTGAATGGAATAACTGTTTTATTCTATCCACATTAACTGGATTTTGAGAAACAGAGCATTTTTATTTTTATTTTTTGCAAATTCAAGAAATAAAAACTTTATATAAAACGTCCCACAAAATCATTTCCGCTTACGCGGACTTTTAAAAACCTATCGATGGCTGCACGAATTGACTTTAGTGTTGTTTTTTTTGTAGAAAGTGCCGTCTTGCTGTCATGCCAAGGTATAGAATAGTTTTAGACATTTATTTAATTCTTCCTTGGACATTTCACTTCTGTAAGTTTCAAACTTCTTTGAACTTTTGAACCAGTCTAAAAAAATTCTCAACAAATTTTAATGCTTAAAGATGAAGAATACACACAAACCGGTGAAGTGACAGGAGCAATTTGTGAAAAATGCTATTATAATAATTCTTGAAAAATAAAAAAAGATACATTCTTACCACCAAATACTTTTATTCCATATTTTGTTGCGCTTTTTTTTTTTTTTTGTATTTTTTTGGGGGGCTTTGTTTCCGAGTAAAGTTTTTATTTTGTTCTCGGTTGGTTCAGCAACATGCTCCGCCATTTTGTTTTTCTATACTCATTGTATATGAGCTGATAGCCTAGTAGTACAGTAGCCAATCAGAGCATGTGACTGCTCATATCCAGTGATTGTGGATAGAATAGTGTTGGTTAGTTTGAACAATGATTGTATGACATTAGCAAAACCGTGTTCCCTAAAATCAAGCATCAATCTTGGGTTATTAGTGATTGTTGAGGAATCACACTCATGCATGCAGTATCACAGATGCGCACGCACGCGCACACACACACACACACACACACACACACAGACAGAGGCTCTAAAACAATGGAATTAAAGGGAGGTAAGGAGATTAGGTTTGAATAACCTGCTGAAGCCAGTGCTTCATTTTGCTAAGACTCTTACCTGGGTGATCAGAGATCATTCTAAAGTGTGTGCGGGTGTGTGTATGTGTCTGTTAGGACCTTATCATTTTGAATGATGAGAAATATTGTCTTTCTTCTCACACTTTATTTTAAACATACAATTATTTCAATGTTAAATGTACAGTCTGCGCATTTGAAGTTATCTTTGATGTTATCTCTTTTTTTCTTTCTTTTGTGTGTGTGTGTGTGTGTGTGTGTGTGTTAGCTCTGGATCCTGCCAAAGACCCCTGCTTAAAGATTAAATGTGGCCGACACAAGCAGTGTGTGACTGAAGACTACAAAACACCCACCTGCGTTAGCCAGATGAGGTAATCATCATCATCATCATCAATTCCATGCTTAAACCCAAGCGATAGACCCCAGTGGATTTGTACCAGAGTTCACTCAGTGTACCAACAGAGAACATACCAAATGTCCATATCATATGGCTCACTGTTCTTCCCAGTGCTTTGTTTTCACGGTTTCTGAAAGTCGAACTCCGAGTTGCAGTTATATGATGGGATGAGTTTCATATCGAGTGAAAATATTGTTTCTTTTACAAAATATTGCTACATTTATTGTATTAAAGATTAAACATGGTCATGTTCTTTGTCCAATTCTGAGCTTTATCAACGAATGCAGATCTATAAATATGGTTGTATGCGTTATTATAAATTTCTCCAAGAATGTAGAGGATTAAATCCTCAATCACAAGCTTGGACTCCAAAAAGCAAGGCATTGTACTTTTCAGGAGTTTTTTTTTTTTTTAGGATCGGTCATACTATAGATGACTTGCAACCATGTAATCAAAATGTGCTATGTCATGAGCGTCCACCAAGATGGTGGATATACAAAGCAGCTAGAATGGCAGCCGCTGAAAGCGTGTCTGTAAACAATACTGAATTTTCTCAGCATTACCACAATTTGAACAGTCAAGCGAAGATTCGATATAAAGAGAAGATAGATATGTGTGGTTTTGATCCATATTATTTAAAAAAGTCAGACTTTTCTGAAGATAAGATGCTTCTACAGACCATCGAGTACCCAGATATCGCGTTCTACCTGGTTGGGCTGCCGAAGAATCAAGTCAGACCTTGGACGAAACATAGCCCATTTTCTGAGTGGGTGCCCAGTCTGGATTGTTTCTATCATATAATTTTGCTGGCGCTCCTAGAAGCGAAATGGTAATACACGTGTTAAAATTATAACAACGACCAAATGAACCATGACAAGAGAACGCTAATTTTATAGCAAAATTCTAGCAACAGGAAATAAAATTCTTCCATGATGTTATTGAGGAGGCTTTTGAATCTCACCTGAGATAAAATGATTACTGTGAACACAAGCTGTTTTGGTTTTAGCCTCTGTTAGATCAGCCCTGCCGATGTTGTTCAGCCGTGCTTGTCTTCTCTCCGTACGAAGCCTCAGAGTTTCCTCGTCCTCTTTCCATATCACGGACAAAATTCTAAAAAATCGGAATGTGCCACGGTCACGAGTACTGTTGTGACCACAACCAAATACAGCACAAAGATTTGGCATAGCTAAAAGAACGCTTAAATCAGTGAAAAAACAAAGAGAGTTGTGCACGTGACTGTTTTGTATGGAATGTCTCTTGACCCCGCATTTGTATATCCACCAACATAGCTGACATCCATGTTTTTATTTTGCTTTGACGTCAAGGATACAACCAGCATCAACCAATGCTGACTGGATCGTTGGTCTCATTGCTTTCAGCCTCGTGACAATTTACTGTTGGCACTTTGCAGGAATGGAAATAGTTCTCCATAGCAGGAGGTGAAAATTGTGTATTTGTGTACAACTCTAATGAATGCTGTTTCAACATACTGTGTATGGATGAAAATAGCCAAACGAACTAGCTTAGCTACCATTTTGACTCTATTGTGACTGGGTCTCCTCCTCACAGTTTAAACAATCTCCTAGTCTATATATTTTTTCAACAAAATATAGTAGCTAGTGACAGCAGAAATATTGTTCACTTGTTATGCTTGCTTTTGTTTCTTTTCTCCTGGACCGTTTTGCTTGGCTGAGCAGTCAATCAGAGAGCTCAGTCTCTTGCCAGGCGCTGATGCCAATTAAACCTGTTTAGTAGGAGCTGACCAGGACTGACTAGTGACAAAAACAGCCCTGTGTCTGTTTGAGCTGTTCCCAAAAACAAGCTCAGTGGTCACTAAAAGCAGTTCAGAATCTGGCCCCACCAAAATCAGGACTTTCTATCTTTCCCAAATATATTGTTGTATACTCAGCAAAACTACATGTCTAAATGAAGCGGTTTTTCCGAACAAGGTCTGAAAATAGCCACATTGTCATGATCTGCTCCAGACTTCCACTCCGGAGATTTACTATCTCCCAGTTCAGCACAACCCAGATCCGGTACGGGACTTCCACCTTGCCAGCATTCACTTCCTGGTCTTCTCTGCTGTGTATAAATAGGCCATTCTCAGAAGGGGACTTTGCTAGAATGTCTTGTTTGTTTCTCACGTCATCTCTGTGCCATTTTTTGCTTCCTGGATTTTGCTCTGTTTTGCCTAGTCTTAGCCACAGTTTTTTGCACTCTCTCATTTTGTCAGTTTTTCATGTTTTTTGCACTACGTTTTTTGTCTCCAGTTTTTGTCAGAACTATTTTTTCATGTTTTTTTCATATTAGCACTTTGTCTTTGTCTACCTTGTTGTTGTCTGGATTATTTTTGCTATTTTTGTTCGTTGACTCTTTTTGGACTTTAATTAAGTCATTTTTTATTCATTAGATTTTCTGGTTTGTTTTCGGCTATTGGATCCTAACTCGCCACATCTCGCCACCCTTAACAGTACGTTCTTGCCAACATGGATCCAGCGGAACTTAACCATCTGAGAATGGCTATGCAGCAGCAAGGAGCCCTCCTCAGGACCCACCAACAGGAACTTAGGCAGATCACTCAGAACCTGGCCACCCTGTCCGACTCACTCACCCTCCTAGCCACACAACTCCAGCACTCCCAAGCTGTGCCTACCCCTGCCCAGCCGTCTTTCTTTAGCTCCCACCACCGCCGCTCTCCATGAACCAAGACTCCCTTTGCCTCAGCCCTACAGTGGAGAATCAGGTACCTGCAAATCTTTTTTGTCATAGTGTTCGCTGATCTTGGAGCTTCGACCTCTGGCTTTCTCCACAGAACGCTCCTGGGTAGCCTATACCATCGCGCTCCTCACCGGCAAGGCCAGGGAATGGGGGATGGCGGTCTGGGATGCCAACGCACCCTGTTGTTGCAGCTTCAAGGAATTCTCTGAGGAAATGAGGCGAACATTCGACCACTCTCTGTCTGGCTGGGTGGCGGCAAGAGAGCTCATGGAGCTGCGGCAGGGGTCCCGATCTACCTTGGATTATGCCATTGAGTTCATGACATTGGCAGCGTCATGCAGTTGGAACGTGAGTGCCCTGGTCGACGCGTTCCTACATGGCTTATCCGACGCCATCAAGGATGAACTCATCTCACGGGAACTGCCGTCGGACCTCTCCAGCCTGATGGACCTTGCCAATCATATTGACGTGCGGGTCCAACAACTGAGGAGAGAGAGGAGCCGCTGCAACTTCAACCCTTCTCCACCTCGTCCATCGAACCCATGCAAGTAGATTGGGTACGGGTGTCAGCGGAGGAACGACTGCGCCGACGGAGCACGGGGTCTTGTTTCTACTGTGGTCAGCAGGGACACATCTGCTGAGCCTGCCTGCTAAAAGGACGAGCCCACCAGTGAATCGAGGGGCCCTGGTAGGCAATGCTCGGAACCAGTCCCCTGCCAACCGACCGTTGCTTCCCGTTATCACTCCCAACAATCGGCATCACCATCTTCAGGCACTTGTTGACTTGGGGGCAGACAGGAACCGGATCTGCTCCACCACCACCAAGGATCTCAGAATCCTGTTACTCACCCTCGAGGTCCCTCTCACCATCCTGACACTCAATGGCACTGGCTTGACCACCATCAGTCACCTCACCACCCCACTCACCCTAAGGATTTCAGGCAATCACTCCAAAACTATACAACTTCACGTCATAAACAACCCTCACGTTCCCATTATTCTTGGATTACCCTGGTTGATGCAGCACAACCCCCACTTAAACTGGACTGACCACACCATCTTAGGCTGGAGTCCTTCCTGCCTGGCCTCCTGCCTGAACTCTGCTCTGCCTCCTGCCAAACCACCTCAGCCCTCAGGCAGCCAGTTTCCCGACCTTCCTTTCTCATGTGCTTCCGGAATATCTGGACCTCAAGCCTGTCTTCAGTAAGACCCGAGCAGTGTCCCTTCCCCCTCATAGGCCCTATGACTGCAGTATCGACCTCCTGCCAGGGACGCCGCCACCCAAGGGACGTCTCTACTCTCTTTCCCCCGCCGAGAGACAAGCCATGGAGAAATACATCACTGAGTCTCTGGCAGCTGGGATCATCCACCCTTCATCCTCCCCAGCAGGGGTGGGATTCTTCTTCATGGAGAAGAAAGACAAGTTGCTCCGCCCCTGCATTGACTATTGAGGTCTCAACGCCATCACGGTCAAGAACCTCTACCCACTACCGCTCATGGCTACAGTCTTCGAACTACTCCAGGGAGCTAAGGTGTTCACTAAACTGGACTTACACAATGCCTATCACCTAGTTAGGATCAGGGAAGGGGACGAGTGGAAGACGGCCTTCAACACCACCACAGGCCACTATGAGTACCTCGTAGTCCCTTTCGGCCTGACTAATGCGCCCGCGGTATTCCAGGCGTTGGTTAATGATGTCTTGAGGGACTTTCTTAACACCTTTTGTCTTTGTTTACCTGGACGATATCTTGATTTTCTCTCGCTCCCTGGAGGAACATCGGGGTCACGTCCGGCAGGTTCTTCAACGCCTGCTGGAGAATAAGCTGTTCGTTAAGGCAGAGAAGAGCGAGTTCCACCAAGGCTCTGTCTCATTCTTGGGGTTCATCATTTCACCAGCCAAGATCCAGATGGACCCCAACAAGCTGGAGGCAGTCGCTGACTTGCCCACCCCATCTTCGAGATGAGCGCGCCAGCGCTTCCTGGGGTTCGCCAACTTTTACAGGCGTTTCATCCGCAACTTCAGCACGGTGGCCGGACCTCTCTCAGCCCTGACCTCGACCAAGACCAAGTTCAAGTGGGGGGAGGAAGCAGAGAAAGCCTTTTCCAGTCTCAAGCACAGGTTTACCACAACACCCATTCTCACCATACCCGATTTTACCAAGCAGTTTATCATCAAGGTCAACACCTCCGAGTCAGGGGTCGGAGCCATCCTATCCCAGAGGGCCAACGACAACAAAGTCCACCCATGCTCCTTCTCCCACCGGCTATCCCTAGCCAAATGAAACTATGACATCGGCGACTGAGAACTACTGCCTGTGAAACTAGCCTTGGAGGAGTGGAGGCACTGGCTTGAGGGGTCTGACCTCCCGTTCCTAGTCTGGACCAATCATAAAAACCTGGAGTACCTCAAGTCTGCCAAACGTCTCAACTCTTGTCAAGCCCGTTGGTCTCTTCTTCTCCCGATTCAACTTCACGCTCTCCTACCGCCCAGGCTCCAAGAATGGCAAACCCAACACCCTGTCCAGGATGTTCTCTTCCCACCAAGAGGAGTCCAAGCCACCTGAGACTATCCTTCCTCCACGCTGCCTGGTGGGAGCCGCTATTCTAGAAGTTGAGACGCTCGTGCAGAAGGCCCTGGAGCAGGACCCCGGTGAAGGTAACTCCAACAATATTCCTCATAACCATCTGTTTGTTCCCTGTCATGTGCGAACTCAGGTGCTGCAGTGGGGTCACGGTTCCAAGCTAGCCTGTCATCCGGGAGCCGCCTGAACCCTGGCTCTCATCCAGCAGTGCTTTTGGTGGCCATCCATCAAGGAAGATGTCCAGGAGTTCATGGCAGCCTGTGATACATGCTCCCGGAACAAGACAGCCAATCGACCCCCCCCGCTGGCTTACTAAGACCCCTTCCTATTCTGCATCGACCTTGGTCTCACATCGCCTTGGACTTCATCACAGGACTCCCCAACTCGGGTGGCAATACATACATCCTCACTGTCATTGACCGTTTTTCTAAGACCATCCATTTCATTCCTCTGCCCAAGCTCCCCTCAGCCAAAGAGACCGCAGAACAACTACTCCACCACGTTTTCTGCCTACATGGTTTGCCTACCGACATAGTTTCTGACCAGGGTCCTCAGTTCACTGCATAGTTCTGGAGAGCCTTCTGCAAACTCATCGGGGCCACCTGTAGTCTCTCCTCAAGCTTCCATCCACAGACCAACGGCCAGGCAGAACGGGCTAACCAGGCTTTGGAGGTTGCGCTCAGGTGCATGGCGTCCAGGGATGCCAGTTCTTGGAGCAAGTACCTACCTTGGATCGAATACGCACATAACACTCTCCCTTCCTCTGCCACAGGTCTCTCTCCGTTCCAGTACTCACTAGGGTACCAACCACCACTGTTCCCCAGCCAGGAGGAGGAGGTCGCCGTACCATCAGCCCAGGCCTTTATACACCGCTGCAGGTGAACGTGGGCACTGGCCTGGAGAAGATTCATTCGCTCCGCACTCGCATCCAAGAAGCAGGCTGACAAACGTCACTCCAAGGCACCCACCTACCGAGTGGGTCAACAAGTTATGCTCTCCACACACCACCTGCCACTTAGGGCTGTCTCTCGCAAGCTGTCACCCAGGTTCCTTGGAACACTCACCATGTGAAGTGTTCACCCTACCTTTCATGCATCACAGCTTAAATCTCTTGTTTCCAAGTCCTTTGCAATGGAGAATGAGCGTGCAATATTGTTATAATATTGCACATTGTCAAGACAACATGCCATCACACATCGGAGCTCATGTGAAAATTCAGTGACAAAACTTTACTGCTACTCAGGCGCACAATAATTTCTTTGTCAGCCTGGAAAGAGAGAAGATCCAGTGTTAGGTTTAAGCACTAAATAAATAAGCTGAAAACTGAAACTAAAGAGGCGTTGAACATCTGAAAGGTTGCCAAAACTTAATTTTATAATATTCACGCATATTTACAAGAGATAAACATACCAATGAACATCGAAAAACTGGAAAAGAGACACATCGGCGATGTAAAACTTCCACGCTAGCGAGTGACTGACAGTTTGTACACAAATATGGCCGCGAGTTTTGCTTCGTTAAAAGCAGAAGATTTAGAGAGAATTTTGAAAGAGAAAGACACGCTAAACACCCGAAAGGCTATCAAAACTTCACTGGATATTCTTGATGCCTTTAATCTTCTGCATTAAATATATGGAAAAGCTGGAAAACTTTTGCGCTAGCGAGTGACTGTGACAGTTTGTACACAAACATGGCCGTGAGGTTTGCTACATTAAAAGTGGAAGATATATTTTGAAAGAGAATTACCAAAATTTCACTGGATAGTCTTCATGCATATTTATAAGAGAAAAACAGACCAACTGACATTGAAAAACTGGAAAAGAGAGCAATAGCGGAAATATTGTCAAAGTCCTTCTTGGAGGTGAGGAAAAGTGATGGAGACTTTTACAAGAGGACTTCACTCAGCAAATCCCTTTTGTTTTGAACAACTGCAATGTAACACTTAACTCCTACCAAAAGTAACTTTGAACTTGAACTGTCAACCTGAATATCACTTGAAAATAAGTTGGGTTGTTGTTCAAGCTTTTTGGACTTGTACCATTTTTATTGTTAGAACTTTGACTTTTGTACATATACATTGGATTGACAGAACATTGAATTACATTCGATCAGAATATGCATTCAATATTGGTAAGTTACCCTCTTGTTCTTAACTTTTTGTAAAATCTATAATTGTTCCATCAAGTGTGTATGTATTAATAATAATAATAATAATAATAATAATAATAATAATAATGGCTGGGTTTTTTTCATGGTATATCAGATATATTCCATTCAGCTAGCATGATATTAAACTTGTCTTTGACTCATTCAGTGTCATGCTGGTTGAATGGAATATATCTGATATATCACTCAAAGCCAGCCAATATTATTTAATTATTATAGACCCAGGACACTTTTTCCATGGAATAAAAACATGTATTCTATTCCCTTCTAGCAGGATTTGTTCATTTGGCTTGATAGCATGCAATATTCTTAGCACATCACTTATCCTACATGTATTATGTCACTCTACCCAATGGAGAATGAGCATTGAATATGGTTTATGATATTGCATGGTTGTCAAGACAACATGACATCACACGTTGGAGATGTAAAACTTCTGAGCTAGGGAGTGACTGTGACCATTTGTAAACAAACATGGCCGCCAGATTTGCTTCATTAAATACGGAACATTTTGGGAGAATTTTGAAAGACATATTGAACACCCAAAAGGAATGTGTATGTATAATAATGTTGGCTGGCTTTTTTTCATAGTCAAAGTCCTTCTCACGCCAGAATCTGGTCTTCCGAGGCAGTCGCCTGTCCCAGTACTAACCAGCTCTTTGAGGCGTATGGGTGCGGCGTCAATCTCCGTTTCAACAGCCCTCAGCCTCTTGCCTATACAGCTAGTGTTAGAGTGGGGGGCTAGCCCTCTGGTAACTGCAAGAGGTTGACTTCCCCACTTTCATCTGTATTGCAGCGTGCCTTACTAGACAGTAGTAGGTACCATTTTTATGATGGTCTTTGGTATGACCCGACCATGAGTAGAACTCCCGATCTCCCGATCAAGAGGCAGACGCACTAACCACAAGGCCAACTCGTGTTTTTTTGGGTTTTTTTTTTTCCCGTAGTATATCAGATATATTCCATACTCGTCTTGGATTTGTTCAATATCATGCGAGCTGAATGGAATATACATGATGTACCATGAAAAAAGGCAGCCAATATTATTTAAAAAATAACCGTGACAATATTCACTTCGTCTTCTGCGAATAAGTGTTAAATATAACATAAATCAAGAATAACTGAGAGAAGCCAATGCAGTGATGCAAACTTAGATTTGTACAGGAGCGCAACTCTTTTTAATTCATATTCATTCACTAGTGTTACCTTGAGTCTACTGATCCACCATTTTATGTTGTAATTCACTACAGTTCAGTCATAACACAGCATCGATACTTCAGCTCAACAGTTTCAACTGCAAGACTGTGATTCTATTACTGTATGTAACAAAAATGCCCATCCCACTAATTGCAAGTCAGATGTCAAAAGCAGACCTGGCCACACAACAAAACAAATGGGCAGTGGCATAAAAATCACCTGCCAGGGCATGGTGAACTTAACATTTAATATGGTGTGCAGTACTGATACCTACAGACTTTCCTGAATTAAAATATTGTATGAACAATTTGAAATAAAGTTGTAGCATTAAAATCTGAAAAAGGAGAAATTTGTATTCCAGCTGTAATGGAGTTGCAGGAGTATCACGGACGTTTTGATAGCTAGTATTTGATTACAAGCTGAATCGATTAGGCTGCTTCACTACAACACGCAGCTGTCCAATAATCTAATAAAAACGTGACATTCGCTACATGAGAAAAACATGCAGAAAACCAAAGCAAGCTTGTGAGCATTTTAACAGTGGTGCTTGAAAGTTTGTGAACCCTTTAGAATTTTCTATATTTCTGTATAAATATGACCTAAAACATCATCAGATTTTCACACAATTCCTAAAAGTAGATAAAGAGAACCCACTTAAATAAATGAGACAAAAATATTATACTTGGTCATTTATTTATTGAGGAAAATGATCCAATATTACATATCTGTGAGTGGCAAAAGTATGTGAACCTTTGCTTTCAGTATCTGGTGTGACCCCCTTGTGCAGCAATAACTGCAACTAAACATTTCCGGTAACTGTTGATCAGTCCTGCACACCGGCCTGGAGAAATTTTAGCCCATTCTTCCGTACAGAACAGCTTCAACTCTGGGATGTTGGTGGGTTTCCCCATATGAACTGCTCGCGTCAGGTCCTTCTACATCATTTCGATTGGATTAAGGTCAGGACTTTGACTTGGCCATTCCAAAATATTAACTTTATTTTTCTTTAACCATTCTTTGGTAGAACGACTTGTGTGCTTAGGGTCGTTGTCTTGCTGCATGACCCACCTTCTCTTGAGATTCAGTTCATGGACAGATGTCCTGACATTTTCCTTTAGAATTCACTGGTATAATTTAGAATTCATTGTTCCATCAATGATGGCAAGCCGTCCTGGCCCAGATGCAGCAAAACAGGCCCAAACCATGATACTACCACCACCATGTTTCACAAATGGGATAAAGTTATTATGCTGGAATGCAGTGTTTTTCTTTTTTCTAAACATAATACTTCTCATTTAAACCAAAAAGTTCTATTTTAGTCTCATCCGTCCACAAAACATTTTTCCAATAGCCTTCTGGCTTGTCCATGTGATCTTTAGCAAACTGCAGACGAGCAGCAATGTTCTTTTTGGAGAGCAGTGGCTTTCTCCATGCAACCCTGCCATGCACACCATTGTTGTTCAGTGTTCTCCTGATGGTGAACTCATGAACATTAACATTAGTCAATGTGAGAGAGGCCTTCAGTTGCTTAGAAGTTACCCTGGGGTCCTTTGTGACCTCACCGACTATTACACATATTGCTCTTGGAGTGATCTTTGTTGGTTGACCACTCCTGGGAAGGGTAACAATGGTCTTGAATTTCTTCCATTTGTACACAATCTGTGTGACTGTAGATTGGTGGAGTCCAATCTCTTTTTAGAGATGGTTTTGTAACCTTTTCCAGTCTGATGAGCATCAACAACGCTTTTTCTGAGGTCCTCAGAAATCTCCTTTGTTCGTGCCATGATGCACTTCCACAAACATGTGCTGTGAAGATCAGACTTTGGTAGATCCCTGTTCTTTAAATAAAACAAAGTGCCCACTCTCACCTGATTGTCATCCCATTGATTGTGGAATGTAGCTGGGTTGATTTTTCCTGAAGTCAGTGATCTCTTTAGGTTTTGTCCACATTCAGGATCAGGTTGTTTTCCCTGCACCAGCCCACCAGCTGCTCCACCTCCTCTCTATAGGCCAGGTCGTTATTGTCCCTAATGAGGTCCACCATTGTTGTGTTATCCGCAAACTTCACAATGTGGTTGCTTGCAGCCTTGGGGACACAGTCGTGTGTCATCAGCGTGAACAGCAGAGGGCTCAGGACACAGCCCTGAGGGGAGCTTGTGCTGAGAGTGACGACACTGGAGGTGTTCTGTCCGACTCGTACTGACTGTGGTCTTTCAGTGAGGAAGACTAACAGCCAGTTGCACAGCTAACTGCTGACTAACAGCTTTCACTGCAGGACTAAGACTAACAGCTTTCACTGCAGGAGTGTTATTTAGTGCCTCAAACTTCCCAAAGAAATTATTGAGTTCATTGAGGAAGTCCACATCAACACACTCGGGAGGGGCTATCCTGTAATTTGTGATAGCCCGTATGCCTTTCCACATATCCCTGGTGTTGGTGGTGTCATGGAAAAAGTCCTGGATTTTTTTTGACTGTGAGCGCACTTTGCTAATCTGATGGCATGGTTCAAGTTTGCTCTTGCTGTTCTCAGTGCCTTCTTGTCGCCAGACTTGAAGGCTGAGTTCCGTGCCTTTAGCATTTTGCGTACTTCATAAGTCATCCCGGACTTTTGGTTGGCCCGGGTGGTGCTGATCTTTGTCACTGACGTCCTCCATGCATTTGTTGATGTAGGCTGACACAGACATGGCATACTCATCTATGTTGGTATGATCATTATAAGTGGCAGCTACCTTGAACATGTCCCAGTCCATGCACTCAAAACAGTAGTGTAGTGCCTGTATTATATATATTGAACAAATCCTGTAGTGCCTCCATAGCCCCCTCAGACCACACCCTCACCTGCCTCACTGTGACACTCCTCTGATCAGCAGGGGCTTATATGCAGGGATCAGCATAATGGATAAATGGTCAGAGGAGCCAAGGTGGGGGTGGGGGGCTGCTTTGAATGCATTCTTCATGTTGGTGTAGGCCATGTCTAATGTGTTCGCTCCCTTGGTTGCACATTCCACATGCTGGCGAAAATGAGGGAGGACGGTCTTCATATTGGCCTGGTTAAAATCCCCAGCCACAATGAAAAAGCCATCAGTGGGAGTGGATTGCAACTCAGCGATGGTCTGGTAAAGAACACTCATAGCCTCCTTTGTGTTAGCACTGGGGGGCATGTACACAGCAGTGATGGAAGCTAAAGTAAACTCCCTGGCAGATAGAATGGTCTGCAGTTTATAGTCAGAAGCTCAGTGTCCGGTGAGCAATGGCTCGAGACAAACTTAACATTTTTACACCAATTGTTATTGATATAAATACACAAACCACCCCCTCAGGCTTTACCACTTAGTGCGCAGCTCCTGTCAGCACGAAACGTAGCTAGCCCCTCAGTGCTAACAGCATTGTCCGGGATTGAAGAGTTAAGCCATGTCTCTGTTCAGAATTATAGCGCAGCAGTTCCTCAACTCTCATTTTGATGTTAATTCCAGCTGCAGATGATCTATTTTGTTCTCCAGGGAGCGAACGTTAGCGAGGAAGATGGATGGAAGCTGTGTTCTATAAGGGCTAGCTTTTAGCTTAGCTGTTAGCCCTCCCTGACAACTGCGCTTCCGCATTCAGTCACAACACCTCCGCTTACTCCTCTGTCGGCTTGTGCTGCTAGGGGAGTCCACTGCACTGTAGGCCCCTGGGTCTTGCTGGTGTAGCACTCCGAGGCTATGCAAACACTCCTGAGTAGTCGTGTCTACAAAGCTGAAAACACTGGATGGTCGTAATTACAGCAAGTGCTGGCGACTAGATACAAACTTACTGAGGGTTATTTCTGACTTACTTGGCGGCGAATTATGATTGAGAAAACCGTAACTGTTGCGAGCCTATGCAGCCAAACAGGGCACCACCATCTTGGGAAAGAAGATCTTGAAATTTCATTTAATTTGGGCAAATTTTGCCAGAGTTATACCCTTGATTATTAACAAACTTTGGCAATTTCATCAAGGTGTGCTTGCTTTCTGAAATCAACTTCCCTCACAATTTTTAGCCCCCGCTGGCCGAAAGGCCTGAAGGGGGATTATGTCATGGCAATGTCTGTCCCAGGAACAGTGTTCGAAACACCTGTCTGCAGTCTGCATTTTGCAGAATGATTTTCAAGATTGCAGAAGAAAAATTAAACAACCTGCAATTTTGCAGAATGAAAAAATCAGGCTCGGGATTCAATGGTTCTCAATTTAGCAAACTAGCGGCGCTGTAAATAAACTGAAACCTGCGCCGCGCGAACCTGACAGCGTTTTCCAGGTCAAAGTTGAGCAATATTTACGTAATACCGACGAAAGGCGACGACAACCAAATAAGGGCAGTTGCCATTTTCCGATGTAAGATTTCGTCACTTTTAATACCCGCCGGGAGGACCCGACAACTACCTCGGCAGTGTTCGGCAGTTTCCACCATGCATCTCCCAGAATTCAATGCGGCACAACAAACATGGCTCCCAAGAAGAGGATGGTTTCTTCGGGGCAAGAGTCCGACAAAAACGCCAAGAAAACAAGGACGATTTTGTCGTATCTCGGCAAAACCGGCAGCCAGCATGACTCCAGCAACAACAGCGACAGATCGTGCGTCCGCGAGGGGGACAAAAATGAAGACGGTCGCTGTTATAGTTAGATACATATATATTGGTAAATTGTATAGGTTTGTGTATATTGCATTGTTGAATCATGCAAAAATATACTGATATTATATTCCTTTTGAAGACAGCAACAGTATTTTACCTTTATTCATAGATACTTTTGAATATTTTGTTTTCTCATACCAAGCTACACTAATACATGTTTTGTGTACATGTTCTATTTTTTTTTACTCGTGCTGTCTTGCCTGTGGTGCAGACTAGCACAAAGTAAACAGTTGCCCTGCAAGACAAAGCTCATAGGTTCAGTTCTGTAGCTCTCAGTAGTTTTGTAGCTCTCAGTTCTGCCATGATTAGTTTGTACCCAGTTCTCTGTTGTTAGTTTAGAGCAGTGAAGCCCCTGCAGTAGTTCTCAGTTCAGTTCGTGACCTTGCACTTTAGAAGCCAGGCAAACACAATGAACCCAAATGTCTTTCCATTTGCCAGTTGGGTTTTATTCCTTAATGGCATCAATTATTTCATCATTGTAAGATGTAACAGAGTGTAGAATTGAAACCTTGCTTTCAATTTAAAACTACAGGGTACAGATGCAAACACTGAATGAAGTACATTTTGGGTAACAATCTATTGTTCAAGCTAGAAACTTAATCTTGACAAAATGTAACATGACGTGTAACATGAAAATGAATGTTTTGTTTCTTGAACAGTTGTGTTCTATTTTTTATTGTGGTGATACCTTTATTAGTATGTTGTGTGGAAGGATAATGTGTGGGTGTGATAAAGAGTACATTTATGAATTAGTTGGTATACTTCAAGTTGTAGTAGCCCGTAGTGTCAGGGCAAGGGGGATGAAAGACCTGTGGAGGTATCATGGAATGATAACTTTGCTGCAGAGAAGGATCTGTGAAGACTGAAATTAAAAATAGAGTGAGAGAAAATAAAGAATTACAGTAATGCTATGAGTTGTAAAGCGAGATATGATGTAAATATAGGCATTATTAGGTTGAGAAGGGTGTAGTATGGAGGCTTGTGTATTTGCAGAAAATATTTCCAAATTGCAGAACAAAATTTTGACATTCTGCAATATTGCAGGACACTGGAAAAAAGTATTTCGACCACTGCAGGAAGGGTACTCACCTTCTGAAATCAATTCCTCTCACAATTTTTGGAAGAATTTCATGAAACTTGACAGGATTCTTTGTTATATATCGGTAATATACATATTGCAATTTAATTCAATTCAGTTGCATTTTACCAGAGTTTGGCATATTTGCCAGCAGGGGATATTGTGCTCTCAGAGCACACTTGTTTGTAGTTTTTGGGGTTTTCATCTTCTTCTTTAGCATTTTTTGGCAGTTGGCAAGCCAACTTAAAGGTGCATTACTGCCAACGGGGGGGCACAAAAAAACTATATTCTTTTAGTTATTTCTGTTTCTTTTAAATACTTGATATTTTTTTTGTGGTTTTGTTTTCAAGTAGAGTTTTTATTTCGTCCTTGGTTGGTTCAGCAACATGCTCCGCCATTTTATTTTTCTCTCCTCATGGTATATGAGCTGATAGCCTAGTAGTAGAGTAACCAATCAGAGTGCACGATTGCTCATAGTCAGTGAATGTGGATAGAAAATAAATAAATATATATCCATCCATTATCTGTAGCTGCTTATCCTGTTCTACAGGGTTGCAGGCAAGCTGGAGCCTATCCCAGCTGACTATGGGTGAGAGGCAGGGTACACCCTGGACAAGTCACCAGGTCATTGCAGGGCTGACACATAGACACAAACAACCATTCACACATACAGTCAATTTAGAGCCACCAATTAGCCTAACCTGCATGTCTTTGGACTGTGGGGGAAACCGGAGCACCCGGAGGAAACCCATGCGGACACAGCGAGAGCATGCAAACTCCACACAGAAAGGCCCTCATCCGCTGCTGGGCTCGAACCCAGGACCTTCTTTCTGTCAGGCGACAGTGCTAACCACTACATCACCGTGCTGCATCTATCTATCTATCTATCTATCTATCTATCTATCTATCTATCTATCTATCTATCTATCTATCTACAGTACCTACAGTATCTATCTCACATCACACAGTTGTGGTCAGAGGTTTACATATAGTGACATGAATGTCATCTTGGATATGAATGTTATGGCAATATTTGGGCTTTCAGTAATTTCCTTGAACTGTTCTTTTTCTGTGGCAGAACGTACAGCATACATCTTTAGTTTAAAAATTGAAAACACTAGAATTTGGTGCACAAGTTTTAATTTTATTTGGGTTTTCTGAAATCAACACAGGGTAAAAAATATACATACAGCACATCTAATATTTGGGTAAAATGTCTCTTCACAAGATTCACCTTGACCAAATATTTTTGTTTTCCATGAACAAGCTTCTGGCAGAATTCTGGTTGGATATGTCATGACTCTTGATGGTAGAATTGGTAGAGTTCAATATTTTTTTTTTTTCTTGGCACGGACTTGACTTATAAGCATGGTCCATATATTTTCAATAGGGTTGAAGTCAGGACTTGTTTTAAGCTTAATGTTAGCCTGCTTTATCCTCCACAACCAGCTCAGATGCGTGCATGGGTTCATTGTCCTGTTGTAACTCCCAAGTCCCAAGTTGTGTTCAAGTTTCTGAGGGTTTATGCTGAAGAATTCTGAGATAGTCTTCATTATTCCATCCACTTTGTGCAATGAACCAGTTCCACTGGCAGCAAAACAGCCCCAGAGTATGATGATCCTACCACCACCACCAGCTGGTACAGTGTCCCTCTGTACATGGTTGTCTCATGCAGCCAAACAACTCAATCTTTGTCTCATCACCCTTTTTATGAATGCACAGAGAAGCTATCAGCTGTAGTCAATCATGATCACTAACAGGAAGTTAAGAGACCTTGGCAAGATAAGAGACATTTTGGAAGTTTCAGCACCTCTGAATTAATAATCTAAGTGAGCATATGTAAATTTTTGACCCTGTTTGTATAATTTTGACCCTGTGTTGATTTCAGAAATGCCCCCCCCCCCCCCCCCCCA
Source organism: Neoarius graeffei (assembly GCF_027579695.1). Taxonomy (NCBI): domain Eukaryota; kingdom Metazoa; phylum Chordata; class Actinopteri; order Siluriformes; family Ariidae; genus Neoarius; species Neoarius graeffei. Next base: position 28,308,142 of record NC_083571.1, on the reverse strand, counting down.
AAATTTAAACTTGTGCACCAAATTCTAGTGTGTTTTTTTTTAATTAAAGATGTATGCTGTACATTCTGCCACAGTAAAAGAACAGTTCAAAGAAATTACTGAAAGCCCAAATATTGCCATGACATTCATACCCAAGATGACATTCATGTCACTGTATGCAAACTTCTGACCACAACTGTGTGTGTGTGTGTGTATATATATATATATATATATATATATATATATATATATATATATAAAATATCAGAGGAATAAAAAGCCTTACATTTATTTCAAATCATTTTGCAAACTATATACATTTCCTCCCATTTCAGCATTATGTGCTATTATGAAAAATAATCCCAATTAAGTACTTTTAAGTTCCAGGTTGTAACACTACAAAATGTGCAAAATGTTCAAGGACAGCGAGTTCACATCTCTGTGCATAAATTTACAATTCAAGTTAATGTGCACTGTCAAAGCATGAAAAAAAAAAGAAATGGTTAAAAATCTAAATAAAATTACTGCTCATACTGAAAAACAGGCCAGTGGAGGGTGACGCATTAGATTCCCGAGGTCTGATTAACACCAGAACAGTTTTGCTGGTTTTAACATGCTTTACAAGCGCATTAATGTTGGGACATTTGCATTTGAACTTTACAGGTTGAATTTGTTTTGCGAAGTGGAATCCTATGTGTAACAAAACACTGTAGCACCTCTGATTAGCATACATTATATTTAACTGAATGGGATGAAAGAGAGAGAGAAAAGCTGGGCTTCATTTGATGATGTGTGATTATGTGCTCTGGAAAACAATAAGAGCAGCTCCACATGTCCTGCAGACAAGAGAGGGTGTTATTTCTAAAAGAAAAATACAGTCATCTCCAAACAAGAGTTCTCTGACATAAAAGAGCCTTAACTGTAATAAATGCTTCAGGGTTTTAAGGGGTCATTCAAGTTTTGCATCACAGTAGAGGCATTGTGGTCCAGAAGATTCAGTTCACCAGGATTAGATGATCATCTCAAGGATGCAACTACGGCATAAAGTTAAACGCTCTGAACCTTCTGGTAAGTCATGCTCCAATTCTAGGAGCCTCAATGCACCAAACTAGACCTGAGATTTTGTTTACAGATTTATGATAGTCACCAAGTCATGCTCAGGCAGTCAAGATCAGGAATTCAAAGACTAAGTGGCACTAATCCATCCATCCATTATCTGTAGCCGCTTACCCTGTCCTACAGGGTCGCAGGCAAGCTGGAGCCTATCCCAACTGACTATGGGCAAGAGGCGGGGTACACCCTGGACAAGTCGCCAGGTCATCGCAGGCTGACACACAGACAACCATTCACACCTACGGTCAATTTAGAACCACCAATTAGCTGAACCTGCATGCCTTTGGGGGAAACCGGAGCACCCAGAGGAAACCCACGCAGACAGCATGCAAACTCCACATAGAAAGGCCCTTGTTGGCCACTGGGCTCGAACCCAGGGCTCGAACCCAGGACCTTCTTGCTGTGAAGCGACAGTGCTAATCACTACCCCACCGTGCCGCCCTGGTACTAATCTAGGAACCATAATTTAAAAAGATTTTTATAGGTTTTGACTTGTTCAAATGTGTTTAGTGGCCTGAGAACAGTGCTGTAGTCAAGTCACTAAACCTCAAGTCCAAGCCCAGCCTCAAGTCCCCAGTGTTCAAGTCCAAGTCATTAAAAAAAAAAAAATTGAGTCGAGTCCAAGAACAAGACTTCAACCGCATCATTTGACAGTGGTTGTTTTCGCGCCGTTAACATGAGTTTGTTCCTGAACATGACATTTGAACAGGTGAAAGTGCATTCTCTTTGCCAGGGAGTGCGAAATATTCTGTCAAAGATGGTTGGGAGACAGATATAAGTGCAGAAAACGTGTTTATTAATACAAGTGAAGACAGGTAAACAGTCCAGAACGGCAGGCAAAATTGTAAAACCGTGAAACAGGCAATAGGTCGAGTGAGGCACAAATAAGCTGTTGTAGACTTGGTAGAATCAAAGACGAGAAACAGGAAATCGGGGATCAGGAAACCAAATGAGGAAATAAGGTTCAGTAATGTGTCAGCAAAGCAACTCACACTTCGCTAAATAAGTACTTTTTCACAGTTTTTATAAAGGCGCGCTGATTGTGCCTTAATCCAGTGCAGATGCGAGTCGTTTACGGCGCGCATGCGAGAGTCCGCTTGGCATGTGTGCTGTCTGAAGTGTGCCCGGGAGTCTATCTGATGCATGCACCAAGGTGCGCAGGTGTTGCACTCTTGCACAAAATTAGTATAAAAATTAATGTAGATATAAATATCCTATGCCAAATTATTATAGCATGTTACAAAGAATAAAGAAAAAACCCGAGTCCTCGTCTCCAGTTTACAAGTCTGAATGCACTTATGGTCCGAGTCCAAGTCTGAGTCATCAGTGCTCAAGTCCAAGTCAAGTCACAAGTCCTTAAAATTAGGGCATGAGTCGGACTCGAGTCAGAGTCCTGGACTCGAGTACTACAAGCCTGCCTGAGAAAACCTTTCACAAAGTGAGACAGATAGAGAGAGAGAGAGTGGTGCTTGAAAGTTTGTGAACGCTTTTAGAATTTTCTATATTTCTGCATAAATATGACCTAAAACATCATCAGATTTTCACACAAGTCCTAAAAGTAGATAAAGAGAACCCAGTTAGACAAATGAGACAAAAATATTATACTTGGTCATTTATTTATTGAGGAAAATGATCTAATATTACATATCTGTGAGTGGCAAAAGTATGTGAACCTCTAGGATTAGCAGTTAATTTGAAGGTGAAATTAGAGTCGAGTGTTTTCAATCAATGGGATGACAATCAGGTGTGAGTGGGCACCCTGTTTTATTTAAAGAACAGTGATCTACCAAAGTCTGATCTTCACAACACGTTTTGTGGAAGTGTATCATGGCATGAACAAAGGAGATTTCTGAGGACCTCAGAAAAAGCGTTGTTGATGCTTATCAGGCTGGAAAAGGTTACAAAACCATCTCTAAAGAGTTTGGACTCCACCAATCCACAGTCAGACAGATTGTGTACAAATGGAAGAAATTCAAGACCACTGTTGCCCTCCCCAGGAGTGGTCGACCAACGAAGAGCACTCCAAGAGCAATGCGTGTAATAGTCGGCGAGGTCACAAATGACCCCAGGGTAACTTCTAAGCAACTGAAGGCCTCTCTCACATTAGCCAATGTTCATGAGTCCACCATCAGGAGAACACTGAACAACAATGGTGTGCATGGCAGGGTTGCAAGGAGAAAGCCACTGCTCTCCAAAAAGAACATTGCTGCTCGTCTGCAGTTTGCTAAAGATCACATGGACAAGCCAGAAGGCTATTGGAAAAATGTTTTGTGAACGGATGAGACCAAAATAGAACTATTTTGTTTAAATGAGAAGCGTTATGTTTGGAGAAAGGAAAACACTGCATTCCAGCATAAGAATCTTATCCCATCTGTGAAACATGGTGGTGGTAGTATCATGGTTTGGGCCTGTTTTGCTGCATCTGGGCCAGGACGGCTTGCCATCATTGATGGAACAATGAATTCTGAATTATACCAGCAAATTCTAAAGGAAAATGTCAGGACATCTGTCCATGAACTGAATCTCAAGAGAAGGTGGGTCATGCAGCAAGACAACGATCCTAAGCACACAAGTCGTTCTACCAAAGAATGGTTAAAGAAGAATAAAGTTAATGTTTAGGAATGGCCAAGTCAAAGTCCTGACCTTAATCCAATCGAAATGTTGTGGAAAGACCTGAAGCGAGCAGTTCATGTGAGGAAACCCACCAACATCCCAGAGTTGAAGCTGTTCTGTACGGAGGAATGGGCTAAAATTCTTCCAAGCCGGTGTGCAGGACTGATCAACAGTTACCGGAAACGTTTAGTTGTGATTATTGCTGCACAAGGGGGTCACACCAGATACTGAAAGCAAAGGTTCACATACTTTTGCCACTCTCAGATGTGTAATATTGGATCATTTTCCTCAATAAATAAATGACCAAGTATAATATTTTTGTCTCATTTGTTTGACTGGGTTCTCTTTATCTACTTTTAGGGCTTGTGTGAAAATCTGATGATGTTTTAGGTCATATTTATGCAGAAATATAGACAATTCTCAAGGGTTCACAAACTTTAAAGCACCACTGTAGGTACAGTAGATAGATAGATAGATAGATAGATAGATAGATAGATAGATAGATAGATAGATAGATAGATGTTTCACTATAGTGTATAGATATCCAACAACTTGATCAAAGCATAATGTTCACTGTGTGAGGAAATCACATTTAGCTAGCAAGGTTTTAGAAATCTTTTATTGTTTTTATTGCTTTGATTGTTGGCCAACATGATATTTTCAAGATATGGTTAGAAGGTAAATTAAAATATTTTTGTGTCATTTTGGTGAAATATATAGAGGATATTTCATGGCTGTGCGAAGATATGAAGTTTACCTTCGATTGGTGAATGTATATTTCACGAGTGAGCGACGCAAACGAGTGAAAATATTTTCAACATGAGAAGATAAACTTCATTTACTGTATATTTTTTGCGGCCCGGTTTCCATCAAATTCTGCGCTCTGATTGGCTGGCGAGCGGGTCCGTATCCTACGGTAGGGACCCCAGTTACGGACCTCTGGTGACTCGCTCGTTCACAACAACAAACATAGTAGAATTTTTTGTCAACATTTATCTTTTTTTATAAAATTTATTTATAAGATTATCAAAAATCTTATACATTTTTGCCAGCATTTCTCAGGAAAATAGCATTAATTTTACAGCATGGATACTGATAACAACAGTGTTCACAGCGAAAGCGAGTTTTACTACCCTGAGGAAGAAGAAATAAAATAAAACATTTCAGAAGAAAGCTAAAAACCTCTAACTTGCTAACGCCGAGCAAAAACATGGCTGAATCCTGAATGACTCAATTTTGTATAAATAGGGGACTACATAGGCGGCAAAATGTAGTTTTTTTTTTTTCCTGCCATGGAAATGCACTTGTATACTGAGGAGGAAGCCATTTACATTCCAGCCATGAATGAGGATTCAAAATGGCGTCTCGGCTCGGTTTTCCCTTTCGGGCGCTCTCGTTTTCTGTTAGAATTTGGTGAAGAAAAAAATAAATATATTATTTACCAGCTTAAGGTCGGTCCGTATGGTGAAATACCGTGACCTCGGCCTTGAATACTGACCTCGGCCCAGAGGGCCTCAGTCAGTACTTTCAAGACCTCGGTCACGGTATTTCACGATACGGACCTCCCAGCTGGTAAATAACGTATATATCTTCACACCACCGTGTAATGTTCTTGATATTATATGGACACATCTACAAAAAATATGTGAGTTAATCAAAAGCATTTTAATTATGAACCGTTTTGCCATTTTTCAAATGTGTGTCCAGTCAGCTGGAAAACACTGGGAGTGATGTCATTGGAGTGAAATATCGGGAAATACGGTACGTCACTCAGATCCGCGATGTATTTTTCATAGGAAAAATGCAAGTTTTTCAACACGAGAAGATAAACTTCATATCTTCAAGCCAACGTATGATTTTCTTTTTATTATATCGACACATTCACAAACAAAAAGTACCCAAATTTATCAAAACAATTCATCAATTTCCTCACGAGTGACATATAGAGATTTGTGTCATGGTGTTGGTTTTCCATGTCATGGTTGTAGCTCGTATGAAAAATAGCAAAACACTTTGGTCTATATAATATTTTGTAGTTATGGTTTCTTAAAGTTTGTCAAAAAAAAGCCCCATTTTGGCCAAATCATGATGTTTTTTTCTGTCATCATTTAACCACATCTGATGGGTTTTCCCAGATTGCGCTACATAATACATCACTACATTCACAATTTTCTGTCTTAGTCTTTTTTTATTATTAATTATTAAAATTAGATTCAGGTAGCATTAGCATGAGCTCATTTTGTGATACAAACTGAAGTCCAGTGGTGTAAACCAACAAAATGCAGATTGTTAGAGGAGGATGTAGACCCCAGCAACTTTTAACCACAGAACCTAGATGGTCAGTGAGCCATCAAGCTAACTCGCTTCATGTTGCTATTTGTCTACTGTGACATACACTCACCGACCATTTTAATAGGAACTTCTTGTTGCTTCTAAGATTCCTGTTCTTGGCTGCAGGAGTGGAACCCAATGTGGTCTTCTGTTGCATGCTGAGAAGCTTTTCTGCTCACCACGGTTGTAAAGAGTGATTATATGAGTTACTATATGCTTCCTGGCAGCTCGAACCAATCTGGCCATTTTCCTCTGACCTCTCTTATCAACAAGCTGTTTGTTTCCACCCACAGAACTGTCACTCACTCAGTGTTTTTTTGTTTTTCGCACCATTCTGTGTGAAAACCCCAGGAGATCAGCAGTTTCTGAAATACTCAAACCAGTCCATCTGGAACCAACACCCATGCCACAGTGAAAGTCACACTTTGAGATTGCAATTTTTCCCATTCTGATGTTTGAAGTGAACATTAACTGAAGCTCGTGATTTGTATCTGCATGATTTGATGCATTGCGCTGCTGTCAAGGTATTGGCTGATTCAAGAACTGCATTCAACAGCAGGTGGATGGGTAGACCTAATAAAGTGGCACCTAATACTGTGCGCTATATCCTCTGTCTTCTGAGGGCATTTGGCTAGTGTTAATAAATTACTGAGAATATAACAGCATAAATCTCAACTAAGACCTGTGATGAATGCAGGCTCATTTACTCGTTGTAAACTTGTTAGTTAGCCCGCTCTTTGGAATGGCAGTAGGGCATGTGAGCATTTCTGAAGTGATTAATGTATTTTTTATAGATCTTGGCATTTTGTGATTTTTTTGGCAGGCTCAGTATTATAGTGTTCAGTCTGAAGCACCATTCTGAGTTATGGGGCACAAACATTTTAGCTTACAAAGCTCTAAAGTACTGGCATTTGCCTTTATAGCTCAACAAGGATTACTTTTTTAACGGTAATTTAAATGTATATTATCAAAACTGAGACAGGAAGAAAATGGCGTTTTTGGTGGAAATTTGCCAAGTCCATAAGATCAAGCAGTTTCTCATGAAGTCATCAAATCCCTCAATCTCAACAAAATGCAAAATAAATGAGAGCTACACCTGTTGTATATGCTTTGAAGTAGCCTCCATTTTCTTTCTGAATGTATTTTGAAAGATACAAGATATGTTCAAATTCAACATAAGTCATATTTTAAAAGAATATAGTATCGTATAATCTAGTAATTTACAGGAAATGTGTGAGAATTCATGTGATGGTTTATTTGCAAAATCCAAGACTCCAAAAGTAGTCAAAACAAGCTCAATGGTCAGACACAGGAATAGACAAAACGGACAAAACAAGGGGTAAATCCAAAGAATAGCTGAACAACAAGGTAAAGGTTTAGCAGACATGTTGGCAAGACTTTGCACTGACTAAATGTTTGTTTCAATTGGTTTTATGTCGTCGGGCACTAATGTAATACAAATGTTATCTGACATTAGATACGATATTAGCTGAAGATATTCTAATGTAAAGGCCAGCAAGTACAGTAACCAATCCTGCTTTAATACGTTCAACAATCACATGTAAAGCATCTAAAGCAAATGTCCGATCCTCTTTGGGTCTGAGTCATGTGTAACTAGAATGTTGATATTCATTAGCAGGGCTTTGAACCGGTTCAAGGAACAAAAACAAAAACCGGGAACTTTTTCTATTTCACATGGAACAGAAACAAAACCAGAAACTTTATTATTTTTTATGTTCCGGAACAGAAACGCTTATTAAAAATAATGGTAACCGGTTAATACCGTTTTTTATTTTGTTCCTCAAAGTTTCCGTAGCCTACAAATAAAAAAGTCATTCTTCTCCTGCGCAAGTTTCTATGACCCGCTGGGGTTCACTTCCTGTGTGACGTTCGCTGACTGAATGGAGAGAGCGGGAAGGGTAGACTACTATCACATCTCCACATCTTAAATAAGAGGTAAATATTGCAATATATCGTTATTCAAAAACGTCAATTTCAAACACGATATCAATATATTTGTCCACGTTAATGAGAGGCTCGCGAACATTAAATGACGTTAACCTCTGTTAGCCTATCAATGCATAGGGCCTGACTAGCCTTTGGTAACACACTAAATGAATTATCTTTCATTTTTGGCACTTTTTCTGTTTGTGTAGATGGGAAGACATACTGAGAATCCAAATTGCCAACATTTGAAATAATAATTGTTTTGAATTATTTCTTGTCTTATTTAATGAAGGTTGTAATAGAATTAGCCTACATTTGGCTTAAGCTGGATGAGACAGAGACATAATTTTATAGCCATTTGTTAAACAGCTGACAGGGAACGTAATTAACCGTTCCAGGAACGAAATTTTTTTGTTCTAACCGGTTCGGGAATGTCTATTTAATGGTGGAACCCAAACGGAAACGTTAAAATTCCGTTTCTGTTCGGAATGAACCAATAGGAAAAAAATTCTGGTTCAAAGCCCTGTTCATTAGACATGGCCATCTGTTTTACATATTCATCCTGGATAATGATTGGCTAGCTGATCAAACACCACAAGACAATTAAATGACAAAGCTTAGATGATTCAAATACACAGTACTGTGCAAAAGTCTTAGGCACCCTTTTTTTTTTAATACAAACTTTGTTACAGATTTCTGTTTTACGATTTCTGCATTATCGAGTCAGTACAAAAACATTTTAGAGTTCCAAACATTCGTTTTCCAGCACAAAATTAAATGTTACAGAAAAAAAAGTTTGTATCTAAGCAGCATATTACATAAGAGAGCACTTTTCAGATTAAAAAAGAAAACATAATGAAGGCTGCTGGGTTTTGGTGCAAAATGAAGAAGCGAGTGTGACAGTCAAAGAGTCCAGAAGAACTGTGGCTGGTTCTGGAAGATGCTCAGTAAAACCTACAGCTCATTTCCGCATAAAACTGCACTCATTGTACCCGAGACTACTATTTTTTTTTAAAAGCAAAGGGCTGTCTCACACCAAATATTGACTTTGTTTCATTTATTTGGGCTTACTGATTACTGTTTATAGAATTTTTTAAATGTTGAAACAATTCATTTCATTATTTTTTAAGCCATTTTGTCTTTAACATTTCTTTACATGTACCTAAGACTTGCAAAGTACTGTATGTATATACCTCTGCCATTTTAAATGCATGAAAACATGCTTACCAGTGTAATCTTTAAAACAGATTACTTTCAACTGTTTCAATGAGAGGTACTTTAACTTTAAAGCCAAATTCATGCAGAGCAACTCGTGTTTAGTGAGGTGAAAATAAGGGGACACTGTCCTGGTTTGCTTCAAAACAGTTGTCAACAGCAATTGTGGCCACACAAACAGCAACAGGAAGTGTGCCGAGTATGAGCGCACAACATGGCAATAACAAGAGGCTGCTAATGATCTGATGAAAGAAGGGAATGGGTGAGGAATGAGCGAGGCTGAAATGAGAGTTGGACTCTCTTTCTGTTGTTATCTCTTCCACTTTGCTTCACACGCTATTTTGCTGTAGAGTGACGCATCTTGATGTAAAGAAAAAAAAGAGGTTGGAATTAAAACACTCCACGAGACAGCCATTTCATTCTCTATTCAACATCGTTCAAGCAGAAATAAACTTTAGACACATTAGTGGCCACTTGCAGAACAAGGGAAAGTATTTCATTTCAAATACAAATGACCTGTTTACATGAACCCTAATCTCTGTTTACATGCACATTATGATGTCATCCAAAGCAAATATGTCCACATTAAAGGTTGTATTTATAAGTATATCATGTGAAACATTTAAGCGGTGATGTTTATTTGTATTCATGCTCAGGTTATGCGGCTGCTTAAGATTAAAATGATGATGTACTGTCCGTATGAATGAGATGATTCATATGAAACAAACATTGAAATCGACATCTAATACGAGCCATGTCTGAGCTGTAATTATATCAATCATTGCAAATTTGGTTTAATTCAACAAAATGGTTTCCATCCCCATTATTCGTGTAACGTACGATAAGACGCAGAGGATGCAAGTGCATAACTTCAGCATGGTGTTTATCAAGGGTAATCCAAGAATCATGGTCATATGACAAATAATAGGCAGATGACATCAAATGAGTAATATCCATACTACAAAACACGGGGGTCAAAACTGGACAAAGACTCACTGGCCACTTTATTAGGAACACCCGTCCACTTGCTGTTTTTTGCAGTTCTCTAATCAGCCAATCCCTTGACAGCAGCGCAATGTATAAAATCATGCCGATACAAATCAAGAGCTTCAGGTTATGTTCACTTCAAACATCAGAATGGGAAAAATTGTGATCTCAAACTGTGACTTTCACTGTGGCATGGGTGTTGGTGCCAGGTGGACTGGTTTGAGTATTTCAGAAACTGCTGATCTCCTGGGGTTTTCACACACAACAGTCTCTAGAGTTTACACAGAATGGTGCGGAAAAAAAAAAACATTGAGTGAGCGACAGTTCCGTGGGTGGAAACAAACGCCTTGTTGATCAGAGAAGTCAGAAGAAAATGGCCAGATTGGTTCGAGCTGCCAGGAAGG